>NC_067283.1:34493158-34573158 GCF_020740795.1 Apus apus | reverse complement strand
TGGAAGAAAGGAAAATGATTGTCATGATTTTCATGCATCCAACTTTTATCTGCTCTTGCATGTGGGGCATATGTTGGCTACTATGAGTGCGTGCATCTTAAATGGACTGAAATGTTATTTTTAAACTTCCTCCTTTGATTTAGACAGTTCTAGATGGTGAAGATTGCTGTAAAATTGGATACATCCTGTTTTTGTGTTAACAGAGCACAGGCAACAGCTGTAGTTAGTGTCTTACGAAATATAGTACTAATAAATACAATTAACATTATTTTAATGGACATTTTTATGTTGCAGTGATCAGTGTAAGCTTTCATAGTGAAGTATAGTTAGTACATATGGTATTGCTACAGTACTAATTACATTTGTTGCAGTGGCTTTTGCTCTGGTTCAGCTGTGCTTTTGTGCGGTGCGGTGAACTGTTTCATAGAGGCACACTGATAAAATATAGGCTATGAACACAGCAGACAATATTAGAATAAATAAATGTGAAAGTTGGTTACAGCAGTCTGAAGACCTCTTAGTAATGAAATATGTATCAGTGTTGGTCCCAAGGGTTTTAAGGATTACTATGGCAAGGGAATATATGTTCAAAGGAGAATCTTTTCTATATGAAGCTTTCCAAATTTGTTGATACAAACTCTGTCACATACATGACTTCTTATTTTTACCATTGCCATTCCTCAAGTACCCAAAGGTTGCAAACAAAATAGGGTTCAGTTGCAGTAGGTACTCTGCAAATAAAGAAGGCAGGGGTGTACAGTCCAGTGTGGTGCTGAGGAATAGTGGAGCAGTATCATTGCAGCAGTGCTCCTGGGCTAAGTGCCCATTCTGAGAAGTAGGGCCAATGAACATGGGGTTGGTAGGATCATAGCCTTGGAGTTACTTCTTTTGAGGACAGAGCTTATGTCTGTCTGACACTGGGAGGTAGTGCAGGTTTAGTCAAGTTTTGATTCAGAATTGCAGGAGGGTAGCGGATAAGGTTACCACACCATATTCAGGAGTTCATTACTGCTGCATTGGTAGCTGTGCTGTCCATGAAGCAGTTACCAGACCTGTGCCAGATTTGGGAATAGGAGCAGGTATGTGAAACATAAGATTTCTGAGGTCACTTTCAGGACTGGTTTTCTAGTTTATTTGTATTTTGCACTGTTGGTTGACATACAATGTCTCTTACGCTGGCTCCTGCTGGAGTAGAAGGACTGTTTTTTTTAATTGCTGAAATGCTTTGGGACTCAAAGAATTTCTTAAACGTTTAGTGCTAGAAGACTGTACCTGTGGTAGAGCATGGTACTGACGACTGGGGGCACAATGGCGAAAGGGATAGTAAAAATAGAAAAGTAACAGGATACTTTCTGTTGCACTTCTAATGAGATGTTCAAAGCTGATCAAAGAGAGCACTGAAAGGAGAGGGTAGGCCAACCAATGTCTTCATGTTTATCTCATTCCCTGCAATGTCATAGCCTAGGGAAGAGGTGATTCCTGATTGATGGGCTGGATGTGGCTCCCTTGAAAACAGCTGACCTCTCTTACAGCTCAGTCCTTGACACCTGTGCAACCCCTTTACCTCAGCCCTCCTGAGCAGATGGCTTGAGGCTTCTATTTCTGTGAGTCTAGCTGGCAACAGGACCTGTGCCCAGTGGACGTGGTATGCTCACCCAGTTACAAGGACTGTCAGGAGAGTGGGGGCATGTAGGAATTAAGAGCTTACTTGGCTAAGAGTCTCCCTGATGTGGAGGGCTGCCAGTGAGTAATGTGGGTGCAGAGCATCATCTTGGTAACCCAGGGAGGTCAGCTCTTCATAAATGGAGAAGGCTATTAAATAGAGCAGGATCTCAGGGAGCTGGGACAAAAATATGGAGAAAGAAGAAATAAAGGGAAATAATGAGTTTAAAATCAGGAAGCAACCTGGTAGCTGACACTACTGGACATAGGAAAGGCTCTAAAGGGACTAAGACTGTAAGATTTTGTGCAGAAGAAAGGGTCTTTCCAGACAGAGGTCAGAAAAGGGGGATGACTAGAACAGAAAGAAGTGGAGTGGGAAAGGTGGTTTCCTGCAAGCACATTTTTCTTCCAGCTTCTATGTGCAGGTTTCATGCATTTTCTGTAGAAATATATTTTTGGCAAATCTAGGTGATTATGGGAGTGAAATGACATTGCCTTCAGCAGAACAGAGTGAGATTCATCTCTTACATGCTTGTCTCCAGAAGACCCTTCATTTCCTCTCGTATCGTATGACAGCAAATATCTGTCAAAATATCACATTCTTGCTAATGATGAGAGAGAGAGAGTGTCTCAACAGACCACTCCATGTGGTGTTTATTGATTGATACTCAGGTGTGTTTTTGGGGACAATGAAATGGTCAAGTGAGGTGTCCCAGGCTTGGTGGCTTTGCTTAAGCTGTAGCTTAAAAAGGAAAGTCTTCTGGCTGGAAGGCAGAAGCATTTTGGCACTAAGCATTTTTATTTTAGATTGGAAGATACAGTTTCTCTGGAAAATTGTATCTGTGCCATAAATATTATGTCAGAAACTGGTTCCTTAATGTAATGCTTTTGTTATATGTGCTTTTCCTTCACCTTTAATAAGAGGTCTTTCTAGTTCTCTTCTGTGCCCCTGCTAGGCTTGATGATACCTTCAGCAGTTAATGTGTATTGGTTTATAGCACTGCCGGGCCCAGCTCCTTTCTTTGGACTTGCGGCTTGTTCCCTGTGCCTGCTGCCACAACCTGCCTGCCGCAGTTTACTGCAATTTCCCGTTTTAAAGGTTAGGACAAGATTAGGAAATTAGGAGGAATGGGCACTGCATGTCAGGCAGATTAAGGAAAACTCCACAAGTTCCTGGCTGTTCTCCTGGTTGCTCTTGGATCAGCAATTCTCTCATATCCCAAGAGGGAGGCAAAAAACCCAACTCCTTGGCATCTTACAATGCTTCCATATGTTTCATTCCCAGATGAGGTGAAAACTTTGAATAATTGTCTTTATAAAGTTAACCACACAAATATATGAAAAACGTGTGCAGTATTTAGGAGAAAATACTGCAGAATATCTGAGTACACTTGTTTTCACATGCTTTTGTTATTTTCTGCTCTTCTGAGATGTCTGTTGGGGAAGAAAGTCTGCTTTTTGTGTTGTTTTTAATGCTTCAACAGTCTGGCATTCCTGTGTCTGTTGGGATACTTGATCATGAAAGCAGACCGCCAGACAGACCGGTTCTCTGCTCAGTTTACGGCACATGCAGCAAGTGTGACAGCATTGAAGATGTCCTTATTGTATGTGTGGTGTAGAGCTGACTTTATGCAAGTGTAACAGCTAGTAGACTGGGGGCTGAGGTCTGGTAGCTTAGTCTGATACATGTACCAAAGTTTCATAGCTTAGCACCAAAAGCAGAGAAGTGGTAGATGATAGCAAAAACTGTAGTCCACTGCTCAAAGTGGCAGAACTGTGAACTCTACTAAAGATCAGTACAAACAGGAAGCTCAATGCCAGTGAAAATGTAACTTCTTTAATTCTAAGGTTTTTTTGTTGAATAATCCTTTAGAAGTAAAGCAGAAGATTCTGAATTGTACAGTTTAATCTTACATTGCTCACAGGCTAGTTCAGTGACAAGGATGTTCTTTGTAGGAGGACATTTGAGTAGGTGAATTATTTTGGTCTGGATTTCTCTTTTTAAAAAATGTATATAAAATTTTATTTGTAGAACATGTCAGGAAGAGCATGCAAACTTATCTTATGCGTAACTTTATGCTGCTAAGTTATGCAGGTTAAAAGTGGAGATAGATTTATGTTTGTTTTAAAGTGCAGTAGCTGTGGTGGCCCTAAGCACGTATCAGGTGAGATACAGGTGTGACAATGCTGTTGTAAAAGTCATATTGTCAAAGGACTTTCTTTATGGATTGTGAATTAAAAACACGCATATTACTACCAAAAAACTGCTGGGGTTGCGGTGGCAGTTTTTTATGGTAAGGGATTGTAGCTGATCAGTATGGAGAATATGCAGGTTAGTCTGTGGTTTGTGTATTTTTTTTGTTTGATAAATTAGTTCTTGCTGCCTGTGCACTTGCTGGTGGGAGAAGCATGGTTAGTACTAATTTTCACTGGTGAATGACAGTCACAGGCTTTGATAGGTTATAGTGTTGCTTGTTGCTTATACTACAAGCAAATCGGAACTATTTCTCCTTTTCTAGCATTTCTTCTTCCTAATCTAACACTGATGCAACTGCTCTCTCCAGTTTTGAATAAACGGTCCCCTGTTAGTACAACTGACATCTGGAAGGCTCTTCACAGTACTTCACATAGCAATGTTCTGACTCAGCCATTAGTTGTCAGAGCTCAAATCGGGGTCATCTCAAGAAATCTGTAATGCCTTTTATTTCTAGCAAGAGCTGGCCTGAAAATCTGCTTAATGTTGTCATTCAAAATTTACATGGTTTCATTAGGCTTATTAAAATCAATGAAAAATGCAGTAGTAGGTAACACTGATAAAGCCCTTTCACCTTGCTATTTCAAATCACGTTTATGGACGATGGATATAGCTTCCCAGTAGCCCTGGGCAGAGGTATTATCTACATTTTATGGACAAGAAAACTGAGTTAGATTCAATGACTTGTCCAAGGTCATATGTAAGACGGATAGTATGGGAGGGGGGAAACGTCCTGACTTCTGTCTTAATTACATGATTTTTTTTTTTTTAATAAACTAACTGTCTTAGAAAAGATGCATCTGGGTCTTTGTGGTTTTAAAAAATTATTTTTGGGGTTAATTGTGCAAAAATGAATCAGTATTTTCCTCAGAAGCATGATTCTAATGACTGAGAAAATTAAGAAGAATCGTATTCTTTTTTGTAGACTTCAGTTCACTGCTTCCTACAAAAACTTTGTTGTCATCCACTTTGGCTCTGTTGTTTTCTGCCTTTGTAAAATAAAGCTGCCCTCATTATTTAGCATTCTTACATTTGCATATGTACAAGAGGGAACAGCTGCTTTCTGCAGAGATTTTGTGTACTCATTCATATTCCCACAGTGGTGGCCTTGTTGTGAAGCACACTGCTACCCTGTGGAAAAGCAGAAGAATACATGAACAATCAGTCTGTTACTAAACATTTGGAAGTACAGCCATAAATGAAAAAATATAACCACAGAGTAATATTTTAAAATTAAAAACAAGTATATAATCTCTTTCTCTTGGAGCTGCTGGAAAGTTATGAGGAAAAAGTTCATTTGAAAACAAGTTTTGCAGTCCTCTTTTTGAAAAACAAATGTAATGTTATTACCAGCAGTGTTTTGTGTTAAAAAACAAACAGAAAATATTGGTAGTGCTTATTTCTAATTTGCTGGTTATCTTGGCCTAAATAAATGGCCATTCTCATATTCATGGACAGAAAATTACCTCCATATTGATATAAATCTGAGATTCTCAAGTATGATCCAGACTCAGTTCATTCCCCAAAGATTTGTGAATAGCTACCCAGTCACAGGAGTTTGGCCCTTTTTTATAACACTTTTACTGTGTATTTTCTAATGCCTCAACTTCAATTTTAAAGTTATTTAAAAATATATTAAAAACCTACTGAGAAAAATATCTTCCTAAACTGGAGGATTTAAAATCCCTAAGATGCATTGGAGGTAGGGAGAACTAAAATTCTAGACAAATGTATGAACACATTAAGGAACAGAACTTTTATATATGGTGTAAAAATGCAATATATTAGTGAGTTTTGAGAATGTAGCTTTTCAGTTCTTTAGAAAAAAACAAATATATTCAGTTTGCATTTGTCTTTAAAATTTTGAAGCATCTTCAAGTTGATTTGAGGAAGAAATTTGAGACCAAGTGTATGCAATTTTATCCCAAAGCATTAAGACACACATGAGTCTGCAAAAACCTATGCAATTAGAATGTGATAGTCACAACTGGACCAACCATTTAAAATAATAAAATACAGATACTATTTCTGAAGCATTTGCTTCCTTGCTGGATTTTTTTCTTGCTATTTTGCCACCTTCTACTGTTGGACTTCTAGTTTTAATAGTAGCAGATAGTATTAAAATATTTTCAAGAAGGAAGAAGGCACTTACAGAATTACTAAGGTTCTGCTTATGGATATCTAAAAAGAAAAAATGGAAGGTCATACTCTGACCTAGAGACCTTGGCAGTGTCCTTTAAACAAGCATTAATCATACCTAGTGCATCAAATCATCATGTGCAAGATAACACTGGTGACCTCTCCAACTGAGAATAACAAATGACTTAATTTTCCTTTCTGTACATGACAGTAGTGTTGACAACTTTTATGTATATTTTTTTGCCCTGTACCTAATCAACTGATCATTCTCAATACAATTTTCCTTGAAGTACATCTTTTCACTCTTATTTCTGCATGATAGGAACCTGTGTAGAGAACATGTAATGGATTAGCCATCATATATGCATGTTTATTTCTGTTGGGCTATCTAAAAGCAAAGTAGTTACAGCACCTTTTATGCTGAAAAAATGACATACCGAACAAGGGGAACTGGATTACCCTGACTAGTGAAAATATATAAAAATTGTGAAGCCATGCTTCAAAATATGGGTAAAAGTACACCATGGTACAGCATTTTTTTTGGAAAATGCATATTGCTCGAAACATTTTTTTTATAATGTCTTTAGTCATATGAAAAGCCTAAAATAATAGATGAATCTTCTACATCACCTGTATGAAAGTTGTTCGAAAGTCCTAAAGAGAGCATTACTAGCTGTAACTGGAATTGTGATGTACTCAGAGAGATGTGTTTATATGCACTTAGAGCATCAGAGTAAATATTTTTAGAGCTAAACTGAAGACTTAATTGCCTGTCAGCTGCTGAAAAGGTCTTGTTAAACCTGTTATAACCTTATCATGCCTTAGTCTTTATTCTGCAGTAGCCAGTGCTGCAGATACAGGATACCGGAGGAGTCCACAGAATCAGTGTTTGTTGAAGGGTTAACGGGCACCTTGGGCAATATTTCATGACTGTTGCTGCTTTCACAGAAATTGCCTCAGGATTTCAGCATTCTGGCCTGTCAGTCTTGCTATTGCTCCACCTGCAGTGAGATAGCTCCAGCTGGTTTCCTTCTCCTGTTTTTGCAGCCTGTCTGTATGTACAAGCAGCGGCTGCTTGGCTGAGCCCTGCAGAGACTTGCAACTCATTGGCTATCCTGATACTCATTTGGCCCTTCACCTGTGGGTTTAGAAGCAAAAGCAATGCACCATGTGGCATGTTGGGGTGCTGCAGATCAGAAGTTTGGTATTGCTTTGTCTTTCACTGGTGGGTGCTAGCACCCAGTCCTGCCTGAATTTCACTGAGTGACAGTGGGACAGTTCATGGAAGTCTAACATATTTTAAGATTTTGCTGCAGCTGCAGCCTTTCTCAGTGGCATTTGTTTACTTGTTTGTTCTTTTTAGCACTTGTGTCATCTAGAGACCAAATTAGCAACCTCTGCTTCTTGTTGCTAAACCCAAATGGATCATAAGAAAAAGCATAAGAGTAGAGAAGGATATCAGATTAAATCTCAGAAGACTAAGTACTCTGAAGTACCATGTAACATCTTTTAAAAAGTCATAATGGCTGGCTAAATAAACTTTGTGGGTTTTAGCCATGTTGCTGAAGGCTTTCAAGAAAATCCTCCTGAATGGTGGTTTCAGTCTCCATTCAGGCAGTCCAGACTAAGTACAGTTGGGCTTTTTCAGCTAGTCACTGAGTAAAATTGTCAGGAAGGTAAAGTGCAACCCTTTTATTTGATCATATAGGCAATGTCTAGGATACTTATCTTCACAGCAGTTGAAATAGTTGTCTTTGTTGTGCTTGCTCTTTTCATCCATTGCTTAGGGTATTGCAAATTAGAGACTATTGGACACTCTTCCCATAATCCAACTAAATAGTGAAGCTACAATTGAGCTGTAACATTGTTTTGCTTAAATCCCTTACCAGGTTTTTGCCAGAAGTTGAAAATTCCTAAGGCAGATCATGTTCTGTATTACAGAAATATTAAAAACCCAAAAAACCCTTTATGCAACAGCTTCCAGCTCAGTGGTTTTCAATTTATGAACCTCAGAGTAACAGAAGAAAGACTAATAAATCTGGGCCACCATCATGCAATTGATAATCCTTCACATATTTACAAAATGCCTTTTTTCCTATTAGGCTTAAATCTTACTATGTTTTTTAACCAGTAAGATTTGGGCTTCATCCTTTTTTGGTTACTTGCTTCAAGGGAAGATCCAGAATTCTAGTTTAAAAAAAATAAAATATTTCTACTCTGAGTTTCTGTTTGGCTAAAACTCCTCCAGAACTTTCAAAGAGATTATTTTATGTGCTGTGCTCTACTGTGTTATAGTTAAGAACAGTGTCCTACATCTTCTATTTTTCTACTCAACCTGAAAAGGACACCACAAATGACACAGACCTAAAGTGCACTATTTGCCCCTGAGACTGTGTTGCCATGGCTAGCTTCGGCTGGTTGGCCAAGTCCCTGATTGCTTCTTAAGGTGCTGACTTGTGCTGTAACTCACCTCTTTCACCCTTCAAATGCTGTTGTTCAACAGTGACACCTTTTTGTGTTTAATAACCAAATTACAAACTTTAGGTTGTTCCCTATTATATGTCTTAAGTAATGTTTTTTGGTTTTTAAAACTGACAAGGTCTCAACGCTGAAACATAACAAATCGTGCAGAATTTTGGGTTGTCCATCTGCTTAACAAGAGAGTCTTGTTAATGTAAATTCCTCTGTTGGTCTTTACTTTAATGATCTTCAATGTTTTAAGTTTGTTGTTGCCCCTTCAAGTTAATGCTCCTACTGTAGTTTTTTTTCCTGTGCATCTATTTCAAGTTAGAAGTCAAGCACAGTAAGTCTGTGATGCTATACCTGGTAACTAAGTCAGTGTTCTGTGCTATGCTAGTTGTGTTTAAGTGCATTTCTGAATCTACGTTGCATCTCTAGAGCTAGTGATATAAGTTAGACTCTAGCCCAGTAATTGATGTATCAGCCAAACCAGCATGTTTCTTTGCTTTCTCTCAAATTTTTTTTTTTTTCAAGTGAACAAATCCTCACCTTACTAGGCTTAGTGATTTTTGTTGGTTTTAGAATATATTTCCATAGATCAAGAACTGCTTTTGTGAAAAATTAAGAATTAAGCAGTTGTGCTATTCTAACACTGAGATTTAATTCTGTATGGACATTAAAGTTCTGCCCTGTGCAGATAATATGGTATCATGCTTCTCTGAAGTAAGAACTATAAGAACCATTAAATGATTGATCATGCACATTAACTTTTTAAGGGTTTCTACTTTATTCATCCTTAAACGTGAGTTCTTAGATTTGTACCTGTAAAATATTTTCAGATTTACTCCTTTAAGTTGTCCGTTTAGTTGCATTCTGTGATTATCTAACTTTTCCTGTGTACAATAGCAAATGAAGCATAAATAGCTTCACATATCTGGAGGATCAGTATGAACTTAGTGTTTAGCTAAGAGCACTGTCTACATTAATTCTTCTCAGTTGTTAAGAAAATTATGCTTTGATTAACATTTGCCTCCTTTAGTAGTAGAAGTCTTAAAATGGAGAAGAATCTTGAATTACATCAATCTTTATTGTAAAATTCAGTTCAGACTGAGAGAGGTGTATGTAGATGTAGCTAAATATTTTTGTTGTAATTAAACATTACTGCTTTTGCCTTTCTCACTATAGAATTCATGGTGACCTTTTTTCTTTCTTGTAGTCTTAATGTAATGCTACTGCTTCAGCTCATTTCTTTGAATAAAGGATGCTAATTTACTTGTATTTACACAGATGGCCATTTCCTTTTCTTCAGTTAACAATATGCTACAACACATTTTTTACTATTTTTCCTGTTTCTGTAGAAATTCCTTGCTAAAAAAATGTGTGACTTCTTAATTATCATAATTTTTTTAACCTTCTTAATCCAAAAAGTCAGGATGGTACTTTTTGGGGCATTAAAATATGACAGTTGATTCTGCCTCCAAGAAATAATTAAATGGAGAAGTGATATGTGTGAGGGGATCTTTCTGAGACTATTTGTAAACTTTTGATTTCTAAATGTTGCCTTCAGGCTTGGAAAGAAAAGCTCTGTGTTTGTAAAGATTATCCTGACAGCAATATGCTGGGTCAATTGTCAGGACATGTTTAGTATGGGGGGATGTATTAATCTGCTATAGCTTCCACTGTAAGTGGTTGGAATAAATAGAGGGCTCAAGCAGATGAAGAGGGATTAACTGTGTAAATTGAGCAAACTCTTCAATCACTAAACCAGTGATTTTACAAAGGATTAGTCTGCTTTTACAAATATTGATTACTGATTTGTTACTCAGAATGAAGATGATATAACTTGTGCAGCTGCTATGTAGTATGCTATGTGAAGTGTACATCCTTCATATTAATGGGATTGTCATAGGCATTACAGAAACAGATTTATTACAGCAGTGCTGTTAGCATTGCAATAGTTAAAGTTGTGTCAGCATTTCCATTATAAGTCCCATTTTCTTTTTTTGGTATTCATAGGTCAACTTTCAAATTTGGTCCATTGAAATTTGGCAATACCAGTTTATAGCTTTAACACAGTTATTATTTCTGTGCACTTTTAAAGAGAACTGAATTAACACATTTAAATTAGAAGGAAATACTGCATATAATTTTTTTCAAAAAAGTGTGCAGGTTTGAATTCTTTGTTTTTAGTGCAGCTTTTGAGCGGTGCTGTGTATGTTCAGTAGTTTCATTAAGCCAGATTTGTAGAGGAGTGTGTGTTAACCAGTTGCTATAAAGGGAAAATAACTGAGGAGTTTTTGTATAAATTAGCTCTTTTGCTTGTCTGAAGGCTTGTTTGGCTTTTTTCCAGTTCCACTATTTATCAGATGAAGATACTTTCCTTATAAATCCCGTACCACTTACGTCCACAGAACATAATGCTGTCACTAAATACTGTCCACAGACCAAGCAACACTACTCCATTAGCAGGTTCAGTTAATTCATGCTGTTTTGATGTTACAACTGATTTAAGTTTCAACAGTGGTACATTCATCAGGCAGCTTTTCTTTCTAATCCTTAATTTAGATTTATGTGCAGAGGTAGGCTTAAGGAAAATTCAGGTGTGGTGTGAGACTCAAGGGACACAAGATGAGAATTCAGTGAGTTTGGAAAAAATCCTACTGATATTTATTCAGTTACTTCCTTATTTAAAAAGTCTTAAGTTTAAAAAAATACTCATTTCTCCATATGTTGTCTTTTTCCTATTACATAAGTACCACAACTAATTCACAACTCTTTGTTGTCCTTCTTTGGACACACTTCAGCACCTCAATGTCTGTCTTGTAGTGAGGGGCCTGAAAACTGAACACAGTACAGGCAGAAATGCTGAGTACAGGTTTTTCTCTTTCTCAGAGAAAAACAGCTTCTGCCAGAGCCCTTGTTACTTGCATCTTCAAGTGTATGTTGTTTTCTGTAGACTTGAAATGCCATAGAAAATATTAGTGTGGTCATTCAGAAAACTTAAGAGTTGATACTGGAAGGTGATTCTTCCTGTCATTCTTGGTACTCCAAAGTGAATGACCACTGAAATTTACATCTGGAAAGCTTTCAGGAAACACAAGAGTATTCTGCTGGCTTCTTACATTGTGCTCTGTTGGCTTCTTACAGTGCTTCCCTTGTTCTTCTAAATTTGTTTCCATGCAATTGCAGCAAACCAGATTTTTTGTGGTGGTAGTGGTGGCAGCAACCTCCATGTGAGAGGAGGCTTGAAAGTAGTGGTGTGTTTTTCCAACAAAAAAAAAACCTTTGGGTTTTTATTACCTCTTGTTACCTGTTTCAGAGTACTTAAAAATAGACACTGTGTTAGTCACTTCAGAGTTTTTTACCTTTAAGTTTTCTCATGGTCTTGCTCTGTAGATTAATTTTTTTAAGTGCAATGTCAGTATTGCAGGAGACTAATTTTACCAGAACTTCCTAGTTCTACATGCTGAATGATACTTGATATGTGTTTTGTGTGCTGCAGTGGGAAAGCTTGAAAGGCTTGTGAGAGATTTCTTTTGGTTTTATTTTAAAAAGGCTTGTCTTTACACGCAGGCTGTAAAGTCATAGCTCCATCTGAATCCAAATTAGCTTTTGGATGCAGAGGAGCTTTGAGTGTGCTAATTCACTGATCACTGAGCATAGTTTTTTAGTGAAATTATCAGTAGAAGTGTATCAAAAATGAGGCAATGAAGCAGAACATTTTGTGTTAGCAGGAATGCGTACAGTGTGGAAAATGAAAACTGTAGCTTTCGTGGACCTCTTCATTGAAATCCACAAGTGCCACATTTAAGGATGTGAGTCTTTTAGCTGACTGCGGTAATTCTAATCTCTTCCTTTATACAGATGAAAGATTTTTCAGCTCCAACCAGTAATGTTAAAACTTTTTTTGATCAAGGATATGAGCTGTTGGAGCATATAAAATGCTCAAAGTGTGTATGTATGTTTCCTTTCAGAAGCTTTGCAGGCCAGGCTGTTGGCTAACAGTCAGAACAGTTGGAACTTTGCAGACTACACAGCTAATAAGAGAGGGCTGCCACTTGGCCTAAGTGACTTCCATATATAAAACATCATACAGTTTATGTTGGGGTTTTTCACTGGTGTTTTGTGGTCTGAGAATTTCCTTGTTTCCCTGGATTTCTTTGGCATTGCTCACTGTATTTCCAGTGTATTACACTTCTGGTGAGAGCAGTAGTTAAAATTCCCCTTCCCAAGTATTCTGAAATGTGGCATGTCTTGAACTGTAGGGGTTTTTGTTGTTTTTTTTTCCAGGGGTCTTAAACTAGCTTCAGGAGCTAGAAGCAGAATAATTTAGGTAAGGAGGTATATACACTCAGGAGAGTATACCAGACAAAAAATCTAGGAGATGATAAAATGAAGAAAAAGATGATGTATATCCTTTTTGTTTAATCAGCGTGGGATTGGTGAATAATCTATTTTGCATTGTATTACTAAAATTAGGATAAGAATCACAGAGTTCATGTGGTTTAAGCTCTCATAGATCTGTCAAAATGTTGTTGAGTAATAAATACTTGAATTGCTAGGATACTAGAAACTAAAAGAACATGTACTACTATTTTTAAATGTAATTTGGAAGTTAATTGTTTAGCTTTGCAAGAAAAGGCATTAGGCAGCTTTTCTGCCGAAACATATAAAATCATTCTCATGTTTGGTTAAGTAGTTGTCATTGCTTGGTCTCAGTTTAGGCTTATTTGTTGAATGAAATGTGCCAGTTGTCCAAAGATGAAAATTTAGACCCTTCAAAAGTGCTAATTTAAAACATTATGAAAAAATCAGAAGTAATAGGAAACTTCTAGTTCTAACTACTGTAAGTATTCTTAGGGCATTGTGATATGTGGTCATTTCCAAGGGATTCTTATGTTTACCAGGTGGCTATTTAAAGATAGTAGCAAACTGCACTGTACAATTGTATTGTAGTATTATTTTTTCCAGATGTTTTAGATGTTAAGCTGAAAACAGTTGTTTTTTTTTACCTGGGTGTATTAAATGCTGGCTTTTACCTTGCTTCTCAATAAACCTGTAGGACTTTCTTCCTATTAGTCATCTGGGAATATAGGAATCATGATGTGGTTAAAGATGCTATCCATATGCAATTTGACATCATGTTGGTCATACTCCAGCTGTCAACTCTTTATTCCTGGCCTTTTAATTTTCTCTGATTAGTTAACAGCACCTTCTGTGGTTCAGCTATTGTGTAGATATTCTGAATCTTTACTTAGGGTTTCTAATCAAAATTAGATGTGTGTGCTTGTCTGTGAGACGATGCTGGGAAATTTCAGCTGGCCTACATAATTTCATGAGAATTTCCAGTACCTCTAATTGATCCATCATGGTCTATTTTGAGTTGCTTCTATCTGCAATGCAGAGGCATTGTTTTTATCTCTGTGTTTTCCCACATGCTCTGTTTCTCAAAGTAGGAAGCTGAACTGCTTGTTGCATAGGCAGAATTTGTATTGTCAATCTCTACAGCTGATAGCCTTTTCTGTTAGCTGTGGTGTGGGCATCTGGGTGACTGAAACCTTTCTGTCTTGCACTGAGATGATTAATTAAACTTTAATGATCCTTGGAGGGATTTAAGCAAAACTTTGTACATTTCTGTGCCTCCTATTACAGTGGCGTGAGCAGTAGACCTTGTACAAGAGACCTTTACTGCCCTATCTTAGTTCTGTCTTCTCACCTTAGAATATTTGAGAAGCAGCAGAAGTGGAAAGGCTGCTCCTGTGGTGAGCAGTGGTCCCTTTTATAACCTTGGGCGATAATGCCTGCTCACAGCAGAAAACTTTTTTTTTATCTTCTATGTGCCATGTCTGTATTTGTGAAATTTCATTAATTACCTATGTGAAAGTTGAGTTTGGATCAAGGAGTGAAAACCATGCATTCCTCTGTGCATAAAGGTGCTGTGCAAAGTGTAACGGTGGGCATTTTAGAACCAATTTGACAGCCAACAAAAGAAGGTGTAGTTCAGGACAATACTGGTTTATAAACTCTAAGTTTGGCTGAGGAGTGTGTGATGTAGGAAAATGCCATTAGGCTATGGGTCCTGGCGAATGGCGTCTGGCTGGCTGACTCCTGTAATTTATTAAAAAAAGTTTGTCAAACGAAATGTTACAACTACTGGAGAAACTTTGCTTAGAAAACAGATGAGGATTGAGAAGCCATAGGACGTAAGATTTTTAAAATTTAAAATATCTGGATGCACAGTTATTTGATTATTGCCTAAATGAAAATGACAAAGATTTCAAGCATGCTGCTTAAAAGAACTAAATATTTCTGTCAAGAATATGTTGCAGTTGTTTTTAGACTGCCTGGCTCACTGCCTTCTCCTGAGCTTACAGGAAGGAAGGGAGGAGAAATGCTCATACTGCTCTCCTTCCAAGGGAGGAGTCAAGAAGAAATACTCGGCATTTAGGCCTCTAAGGGTGTGGTATTAGTGTTTGTAATCCAAACTTCACATCCTAAATTAGAAAGAATTAAAACTAGAAACAGATGACTCTTCTTTAAGTATACTTTAATAAAATACACTGCGGGCCCTTCTTAGGGGAGTATATCAAGGCAAGTTATTATGTGAAAATTATTGTAAACTGTTAGAAAACACAATGGTGAATGCTGGGGATGGCTCCAGAGCAAAACTTCATAGACAAGGCAGTCTTCGGAACAAACACTTTGAAGACCAGAATCCTAACTTTTCTTGAACAAATGTTTCAAAAGATAAAAAAGTTGTGTTTATTCTCCTGAATGAAATGTGTTTTCTTTAACATTTATCTTTTGATCCTTGCTTGTTAAACTAATTCAGAGCTATTAAGCTAGTACATTTGCAAAACACTGCAGTAGTTGTTGTGAAACTTTTCAAGACTATTAATGAAGCAAATGAGATTTTGTGTGATCTTCCTACTAATAACTTTTCCTTAATCAGAAGAATCTAGGAAGTGGGTTTTTTAAAGCTCAGTATACATTAATCTTTAATTAAAAAATCTAGGGAGAAGGTATCCATATGAAAGTAAAGCACCTCCTCTTTAGCCTAGATTCCCAGTGTTTGTGCAACAGATGTTACCCCAGTGTATTGCTATGTACAGATTAAAAGATAATTGAATCCCTCTGTAGTAGCTATTAAAAATGGATAAATGCTGTATTTCCAGATAAAAATGAAATAGAGATATGATGAATTTTGGGGAGAAGTGTGTGAGAAGGGAGATGAGAGGGATGAAAATAAGATGAAAATACTTTTTGTGTTGTTAGAAACATTAGTCATGCTTTGCTCAACTTTAACACAAATATTTTCAGAAAATCTTCGCCAGTTTAGAATTGCAGCCTGAGAGATATCATAAAAAGCCCTGAGCTTGAGGACAAACCCTTCAATTTTCTGCTTTTTACATTATATTATTTCAGTAGTTAGAGTCACTCTTTGTTTATAGAGAAACATCCAGTTTAAAACTAGATTACAATATATGCTTTCATATTGCCAGCATTCTTCCCCTCTGTTTTCTATGTCAAAGTTTTTACTAACAATAATTCAAACAGGGATGTATTTTTGGTTCTTGTTTTGCATAAATGGGTGTTCAGTAAAAAGGAAGCTGGGAAAATATTTTGAACAACAGTGATTATATATATATATATATATATATATATATATATATATATAAAAATTATTTATTTTTTCCCCCCCAAGATAGATAAAGAAGATAAAGAAATAGCAATCTCCATTTCCTCCATATAATAAAATTAATGTATTTTGTTCAGGCAGCTTTCTTTTACAGGGATTGAAGAACAGTAAATATATTCTTATTTGAGCTAGTAGTTTTTACAGTTATAACAGTTAAACCTATGGTGTCTACTAGGAAAGGCAGCAGTAAACAGCCACTTAGCTGTTACTGAATTACACTTATCTCCACTTCGCCTGTTTAACTTCCCATAAGCATGCTAAGCACCTCTTTAGAATGCATTGACCTCTAATTATTCCTTGCTTTATGTATCCCTTAGCCCACATTGAAGAAATAAAAAATACTCCTATTGGTATACAGTGCAGAATAATAAAATCCTGGTTTTGTTTTATTTGTCATAAACAGAATTAAATTTTCACACCATTGAGTCCTCCAAAAATCAAAATGCCATGCATAATGATTTAATTTTATGGTTTCTCATGTGAAGTGACACTGATGAAAATGTTTTTAATTACTGGGCCAAATTCACCATTGCAGTCAGGTGCAAAATTACATCATTCAGACTTTTGCCTGTGATTACCAAGTTGCAAAAATTGTAGCCGTGCCATAAGCTATAGAATAAAGTCTTTCTGAAGCCACAAGATGCACTGGATTTGTGCAGTAGAACCTGTGCATGAATACACCAACATTAATAATGTTCATGTTGGTCCTGAAGTCAAAGCATGACTGGTAGAAAAGCTGGTTTTATGCTTGAGTGAGAACATTTCACTTTCTTTTCACTGGAGGAATTTTTAGCCTGGCAGCAATAGCGTTATAATAACTGCCAGCTGCTCACTTGGCACAAGAGTGCCTAGAACCAAGAGGAAGAGCCTGGTGTATTATGTGTGTAATTTACTTTTCTCTAAAACTTGAAGGTTTAATCCTCATAAATATTTTAATCTGGTCTTTGATGGCCTTTGTACACATCAGTCTGGGAATATGTATGTAGAGCATAGTTTTGAGATTCCATTTTGGGGTACATTTAAATAATTCCCACCAGGATAAGAAGATAAATTATTCTGGGAGATTCATTTGTGAGTGGGTGGTCAAGAAAGAAGGAAAGCTTTTAATGTTGAGCAGATGTACCTTCTTCATTTTATACGGGTGTGTTGGGGATGCAAGATAATAATCTCTCCAAATATTGGATAGTATTGATCTGATTTTCACATCAAAAGAATAAGGTTCAAGATCTTTTTGAGATAGAAACTCGGAAATGGAAAGGAGACTTCTTTTTGTATCCCCAACTCTGTGCTTTTCCACTGCAGTCAAGGCAGTGATACAGCAGAAATTAGATCTAGAAGGGTACACAGAAGCAATTACTATACCTTTCTCAGCCTTTACACTCACACAGCTGCAAGCCATAGGGCACTTCTTGACTCACAGTACCACTTTACTCTTTAGTAAACTGGCATCAGAAATTACAGTGTACCAAAGGAGAGAGCAGGAAAGAGTTTGGGCCTATTAAACATCTTTATTTCTAAATCCTTGAGACATATCTGGAAACAGACTGTCCAGGGGTAAGTAGGTAGGTAGGAACACATGGTGGTCTCTACTGGTATGATTTTGAGAGAAAAATTTTGCTCTGATCTGGTAATCAGTTTGACCTTAAGTATCTGAGCAACAAACACTGAAGCACTCAAAAAAGTTAGTAGCAGTACGTGCTGTGTTGCATCCCTAGGATGCAAGTTTCTTGCATCTCTAAATGTCAATCTCCAGTGAAACTGAGGAAACTGAAATTCAGGCCATTTAACTTGCATTCATGAAAGAAAGGAAAAATTTTCTTTGTCCTGAAGGTGCCCTGGGCCATGCATGGTAGTCTAAGTTTTGGGAACTCAGAGCTCTAAACTCAAAAGTGTATGCAATTTGAAGCAAGTTGTTGAATTTGCTTCACAGTTCTGTATTAAAAAAACAGTAGTGCCTTCTTTCTTGGCAGTCTTTCTCTGTGTTAAATAGATCCTTTGTAGAAGGAGCCATCTTATTCAGAGTCCAATGCAGTAGTCAACTATTGAGTCTCTGATCTTAGCTGCTAGTGTAATGTAAACAAATGCTGCTTTACTATAACAAAGTGCTGCTTTAGTGATGCTTTTTATTAGATTTGTGCCAAGCCTGATCTATTTCAAAAAACAGGGAAGCAACATTTTGACTGAAAGCAAATCCCAACCTGCTGTGCAAATTGCAAGCTTTCAGTTGGGAGTTCCCACATCTAGGGGTTGCAATTCACTCTAAATCCTGTTTGAGATGCAGAAAAGAACAAGCAGTAAAAAATAAAAACAGAAGAAAGGTGGAAGGGTGACACAGTTTAGGAGTCTTCTATGCTGACTTTAAGCAGATGCTGGAGGGAAGATGTCATTCTCCCTTTCTTCCCCTCATTTTTTGTTGCAGTACAGCAGTAAGAGCGTATCTGCATTTGTGCCTTCTTCCCGCCACATATGTACAACACCTGTCATTAAAGAGAATCTGAGATGAGGTGGTTGTTTCTTTTTATGCTTTTCATGCTACTTATTCCCTCTCCTCTTGCTTTTGAATGTATGGGGGAATGAAAGAAGGAATATAGCCAGATTTATACTTTTTCATAGAATGATTCTGTTTCCCTTCCATTTCCTTAAAGTACAGCTGTGTCTTGGGATATTACAACCAGGTCCCCCTCTTGTATCTATCCACTTAAAGTTCTGTTGTATTTTGTGGTTCCCAGGCTTCTCTGACAGGAGGATGATAATATGTGTGTGATCTGTTTCTGCTTAAGGTTGTGAGTGGCAGTGGGGCTGACCAGCTGCTGCTTTTTTTGTGGAGTTAGTATCTCAGTTGCTTTGAGGAAGAGAAAAACAAACTGGCTTATTTACAGGCTGAGGGCAGGAGGAGGACTTCCCCTGTTCTGGTGACACTGCAGAACGAAGACGGCATTTTTTTCCATGCAGGTTATTTTCTTCGGGAGCTTTAGGTGCCCTATGCAAAATGAATGTAGTTTTAGAAAATGCCATAATTAAATGTATCCTGACTTGTCTTGGCAAAAGCAGCAAAACTGACAGTGATTTGAAATTTTGACATTTAGTTCTCTGAAGTAGTTCATTTAGATGAGCTTCCACCTATAGGCAAAAGAACATAAGGAGTTATTTGAAATATATGCTTGTTTGGGATGGTGTGCCCCATTTGTTTGGGCTGTTCATTACATGATCATCGAAAAGCAAACTGATACAAACAGTAATGAATAAAATTAGATCCAAGTAGTTGTCGAAGTTTTTAAATTAAAAAAATTTAGGAGTGGACTGGTTTTGTTTGTTTGCTTAAGTAGGCTTTGTCACCCACATCTGTGGGGATGCACTATTCTAAAATGAGCCCTGTTTGAGGTAAAGCTGTAAGTGTTGCACACTGATGCCTCCCAATGACCGATATAAAGCAACACACTATGTATATTTCTAAAAGTCTCCACCTCCCCCACTCATATTGTCATTAGATCATCTGTTAAAGTAACTATTAAACTTACCATGTACCAGACAGTGAATGTCTTTATGTTAAATTCTCATTTCATATTGTGCAGTGTTTGCATGTTATCAAGTGAGGGGGGACAGCTGCAACATTTTGAAGTACCTGTACATGGGGCCATTAACTCTTGTACTTTTAACACAGTAGTAAGAATTCCATAGAAGCTGAAATAATAGCTAGTGTAGTCCTAAAATCTAAAAATAACATTAATTAAAAAAATCAGCAGAAATGTCAATGTATATAAAATTCTATCCACTTCCTTATGGTATCAGCAAAATATTTTTTTTGTCTAAAAACCAGGTTGTATTATTTAAGGAATGCATTCTCATTTTGAGTATTTTCATACTTTAAGAAATAAAATTCTCTGCAAGGTCCTATCTCTTTTTCTTGTATTTTACTTCTCACAACTGCATTTAAGTAAGACCACCATAAACCAACTCACTTGTGGACACTGATTAAAAAAATAATTCTATTTTAAGGGACAACCTAAAAATCAAGGAAGTTTGCATCACTTTCTGGAGACAGTGTTCTTGGTTCAAGGTCAGGCAATTGATCTTTAACCCACTCTGCATAGCTTGAAGTATGTTTTTTTTAACACAGAGGCTGTCTACTGGTATCAGCCCTTTTTTGTATGTTTATATTGGTAGAACTTAATGAGATTACATATATTTTGATGAATAAATGCTGCCGTGTAAACTTGCCACCTACCTACAGTGTCTCTTATGAATATTTGATGACAAGAAGTAGTAGGAACTTTGCTGTGGTACTCACATGCACTTAAAAACCCAGCAGCACAGACATAGCTTTTGTTCTGTTTTGTTTTTGCTTGTGGTAATCAGTATGAACATGTATATGCACGTTCATTATTTGACATATCTAACATGCTTCTTAATACTAGGAGTTCTGTTTAAATAATAGTAATTTTGTTGTTTTAGGAGGGAAAGGATGCAGGACAGAAGATGTAATTTTTAACATCTAGATTTCTATTTTAAGTCAACACAGGGTTGACTGAAGTCATGCTTCTAGCTATGAGTTAGCAGTTAAGAAAAAGGAAAAAAATATAGTGGAACATACTCACTATTTTGCAGATACAGGCATGTTCTACACATTCTAAATCTAAAATGAGTGTCCGTAGAATGACAGTTTTGTAGACTTGTGTGCAAGGTCTTCAGTCTATCCAGTATCACCTTAGAGATCCTGCAGGCAGTACTTTTGTGTCATAGTGCAATTTAGGTAAGGCCTGTCAACAGGCACCAGCCGTTATGATCTCCTACTCTGATTTCTGGTTTTTGTAGACAGCATAATAGAGGATGCTCACCTTGTATGTTGTTCCAAGATGATTTTGTGCAAAGCTGAAAACCACGTTCTTGATTTAGTTGTGTTGAATTGCGACACTTGGTATTGTTTGCACATTTGAGAGCTCACTGTTTTCATTATCCAACTTGCTTTACAGACTATATCCAAAGCACATAACAACGTTTTCTAAGTTGCTGTAGCTTGTTTATATATTTTTCTTTCCAAGATTCACTGGGCCTGCTACACAGCTATATTTTTTCCTTACTGAAGTGGTGAAGGCAGCAACAACAGCTCTGACATTTGTAATTACAGGATTTTAAACTTTAAAATAATCTGGCATAGCAGTTACTAGAATAATTTTTCCCAGTAGCTCCTGCATATTGAGTGTAAAATCCGTAGTTTTTTAATGCTACTATAATACTTTGCTTGAAAAGCAGCTCTTTACAGAATTTATTTTTCTTTCAGGGAATCAGTTTCCTCCTATTGCAGCTCAAGATCTTCAGTTTGTTCTGAAGTCTGGGTACCTTGAGAAACGCAGAAAAGGCAAGTACCTCTCTTTGTGAAATCTAGGGCATATTTTATATCTGGGAATTGTATGTATCAGTATTTGATGCTAAACACACAGATAACTTCAGACAGGAGTGATAAAGAAAATGGAATAGAAGAAATGTTGAAGCATTATTATGCCAAAGAAGCACAGCACATAGCTCCTGTAGTATTAAAAGAAAATCCTATTTCTTTATTGACTAAAAAAAATTATGCTGTGAAAGTCCACTCTCAGCCATAACTCAGAGACTTTCAGATATTTTTGAAGAAAACATTAGGAACGTATGTAAAAGTACCATATGTTGACTTCATGTTTCAGTGAGCATCAAGATTTATTTTCCTTCAAGAGGGCAAATATTGATCTCAGCTTTGGTTCAGTCAATATTTACCTTGATTCAATAAATCTTATATTGTCACTTTAATACCCACTTAATGCTGCAATAACTCTAGGAAATATTTAGGAAGTTGTTCATTATTTCCTTATATTTAATGTTACACATGACTTCTCTCTTTATATGATTTTAAATTCCCTTTTTTTTAACCACCAATTTTTGTTTCTAATTTCCATCTCAGTACCGTACATTTCTTCATAACCAGTTTTTGTAGCCTTTTCTTAGCACTTTTCCTGTCTCCTTCTCCCTCTTTCCTCACGCTTGAAAATAAATAAAACGTGTTAAGTAATACCCTAAAGTGATATAACACAAATTATATTAATTGCAGACCACAGTTTCCTTGGCTTTGAATGGCAAAAGCGTTGGTGTGCTATCAGTAAGACGGTCTTCTATTATTACGGAAGTGACAAAGGTAATTCTGATGATAAGCTATAAAGATGATCTTTTAATATTCAGGATAATATGAAAGCTTTAGTGGAGTTGGAAACTGTGAAACTAAGGTAATTTTAAGAAAGCAACAAAACTTTTAAAAGCATAGTTCGTTCTTAAAGAGTGCTGTGAATGTTAACAATGTGTAAATATTCTTCAAAATCTAAGATGTGCTCATTTTTTTAAGCAGGGAAACTGAGGAAAAAAGAGTAAGTTACTTGTGAAGCTATTTTGTGCACCAGTAACAGCTAGCTATTAGGTTTGACAGTATGCTGGTACTCAATTTACTGGACAGAAAATTAATTCTGTCCAAATAGGATATTAATTTTAAAACACCTTCTAGTAATTAAAACCTGAATTCTTTAGAGATGGTTGTATCCATGAAAATCTTGGTCTAAAAACTGCATAGTGAAGTTCCATGTTTCTTTCTAAATGGCTGATGTTCTGAAAACTCTAGAAATTAAGTAATATATTTAACTAAAAGCCAGTCATGAAAACTAAGGCTAGCTTCTGAAAATGACTTTTAATGGCCAGCTTAGAAAGAATCTGGTGTAAATGTTTGCATATCACTTTGAATTTTAAAAATTGACAGTCAAATATCCTGTAAATTGTGTGCCAAATGTATTTGATAATGAAGAGTAAAACAGATGATACATAAATATATCAGTAAATTTTAAAAGTGCAATTGTAGGTTGATTTTTTTTTTTTTCTCCAAAGAATAATTATTCCTGGGCAAGCTTTCCATTGAAGCTTTTTTCTTCTGCTTATGTTTGCATGACCCTACTTGAGATTAGTTATTTTGTATTATTTTATTCAAAACCTAATTTAAATTGATCAAGTTTATTTCATTCTTCAATATGTTGGCTCATTTAAACTCATCCTGTTTCTCTGTAAAAAAAAAAAAGTAAAGTAAGGGTATAGTTATAAGTCTAGTTTTCATCCTGCTATAATTTCCCATCATTTTCTGTTTCCAAAGTTTTGTTAGTATACCTGCTAAATGTTTTTTTTCTTTGCGAATTTCCTTGTGATTTACTGATTGATCAAGCCTCAAAAACATAAACCAGACAATCTTTATTTACAGTTTTTGAGGAGGTGTGGTGAAACAACTGATTGGTCAATAGTAATCTGTTTCTCTGGAAAAATCTCTTACACTGTTTGTTTATATATTTGCACATTATCTAGTACTTAAAAATGGCAATTTTGTTGGTCAGATTATATGGCTATTTTTTTGTAGATTGTTCTGGGTTTTTAATCTTTGGCTTTTCATCTGCTAGTTTTTGCAAAAAAAGGAAAAACCTTTTTATATTTCACTTTTTGTTTCTTCTGTGTTTATGCTAACGATTCTTCAAGCTTTCTAGCGTATTCGGATTTTTTTTTTTTTGCAGTTGTTGCACTATCAAGGCTGTTTTGTAATTTCTAATACTTATGCTGAAAGTTAAGATACGTGGAAGCATGTTTGCTGGCACGTGGCAGGCTTGTCATGTTAGGAATTCACTACGATACACTGTGGAATCTCTTTTGTTTATGGATCTGTAGACAGATGCTTTCGCTTATACACTTGCAGCTTTTCTAGCCTGCAGATCGGTTGGGGGAGAGGCTCCTAACTTTAACCCTGTGATGTGAGAGAGGCACTAAGCCCATGGAGCATCTTCTGGGAGTTGTATAGACATGGCTGGATTCCCAGCAGTAACTCACGGAGGAAGCAAACGAATCAGCTGCATAACTTTCTGGCTACCTCTATGGGAGTAGTGCTGTTAGTGCAGAAAAAACTACCATAGCGTCGTGGAATTGTTTTGTCTTGCTGATCTGGCATGACCAACAGAACTTGCCTTTGAATGTTTTTTCCTAGGCTGATTTGAGCCTTTTGATGCCAGAGTACGTAGAGGTGCCTGTTACAGAGCAGAAGCAAGTTGCCATCATTGTGCTGAAACTGGATACTGGGGATTGCTGTGTAGTTCCATGGCAAACTAGTTTGCTGTTGAAATGGAGTTGTTATGCTGATGGTTGTGAACATACATGCTGCTGTTTAGCTGCACATTGTCAGCAGGATGGGGTGTGTGATGAGACAATCTTGAGGAAATCTGGCATTTCGTTACTGGAAGAACCCAAAACTGTTTTCACTCCCACAATTATGGCCAGCAGTGGTATTTGTTGTATGGGGGTACTACTGTTGTAGTGGGGCCCTTCTTGTTCTGTTTTGAGCTAGGACAGAATCAATATATTTTTTTTTTTAGTAATTTTACTTTTCAGTTAAGTCTCTTCTAAGTGACTGCACTTTCTGCAATTAACAATGTTTTTCAGTCAGTGTCTGCTTCTAGGACTGATAAAGCTCGACATTGATAAGCATTGCTGGAGAATGGTATGCAGAACCAAGGTCACTGCTTGGTTCTGCTAGACTTCGTATGTGGTAGAAATGGAAGGGAGGAAAAAGGATCACACTTGTGACTCTCCTGTGGGATCACCTGACAGGTGACCCAAAATTCACCAAATAAAATATTCCATCCCATACTCAGTGTAAATCTGAAGGATCACGAGGGTCAGACTCTCTGCATCTGTGGCCAGTGTCCTGGGAGGACTTTTTTCTTCTGCCTTTGATCCCAATCTCAGTGTTCCTGAATCCAGTTCCCATCTCCCACTGACTCCAGTCCAGGATTTTCTCAGGGTTGCCCTACAGTCTTAGTGGGGAGTTACTGGGGGGTGGTAAGAGCACAGTATTACTTTCTGTATGTATTTGCACATATTTTATTTTTCATTACTGTGTAGTTTTGTTTCCAACTGGTAAGTCTCTATCCCTTATTCTTTCTCTGTCTAGGAAGGGAGGGGGGTTAATATAGAGGGTCTGTCATTTGTTTAGTTGCCAGCCCAGTGATAAACCTTGACATTTATTTTACTGTGACCTCTGATGCTATACCAGATAACCTGGGCCACAAAGAAAACGATGGTGAGTTCTTACCAGCTTCAGAGCAGTGATGAAGTGTGCATTTGGGTGGCTTAATGCGAAGTGCTGCCACCTCCTGAACTGTTTGGATGGCTTCTGTCTCAAGGATGCTGGTCTGCTCTAGCCTATGCAGTGTCTGCAGATGTTTTGTATCAGCTGGGCCGTCTTTTCTGGCATGTTCCAGGGCAAATTCACACAACAGGAAAATTCCCCCTTGTCAATGTGAACCCAGTTTGAAGAGATAAGGGAGAGGGGGGTTCCACATTCGCTCAGACCTGCTGCCTATGTCACTTCTAATGGGTAATGGACTGCTAGTGCCTGTGTGTTGTGGGACATAATGCAGAGAAGCAGCAGCTATTTCTAGGTCTTTCTTGGCTTGTTTTGCTTGGTGTATGTTTTTGAAACAGGACACATAGGTGAACTATCTGTGAAGGATATTTTTTGTTGGGTACAGTGTGTATTTTGTTGGCCAAGATTTGCTTTTCATGCACATATATCATATAATGTAATAATGCTAAATGTGAGGCTATCAGCTGTCTTTTTATTTGGTTGTGTAGATTTGTTGTTTCTAAAACACTTTGAATTCTTCTAACTTCCTTTTTACATTGGGAAGGCAAGAAGTATGGAAGTGTATAAAGCTCACAAACACATGTAAAGAAAAGTTTCAGAATAATTTAATTTAGACCTGAATGATGAAAAATGAGACCTAGTCCAGGAAAATATACTGGAAGCTAAAGCCTGTGAAAATACATTAAATTACTCTATGTATATGTGTTCACCTAGGAGCTTACAAGCATCATTTTAACAGTTTTGATGCCTGGAGGCTAATCAAGGTCTTGTTTTCCTGTTTCCTCTTCTATTTTTGTGGTGCATTTTTGGTGCAGCACTGGATAGTGGAACAATGTGATTTAGCCCTTCAATATAGAGAGGTCTAAGCAAATCACTTGCCTTTTTTTTTTCCTTGATCAATATGTGAAGTAGATGGAGGAACAAGGTGTTAAAGGTTTGACCTAATACTTTTATGTCCAAAATAGGTATTCCAGGAAGGGCACATATATTTATTTGTGCTTATGCTGCAGTATGTGTTGCCAGCATGTTGCACACAAGATTGCAGAGGAGTGTATTCAAAAGTTCGAAATGGCTTGGATTTCCACAAGCTTGCCTGGTCCTCGTTTTTATAGTCTTTCTTTCCAGAAATCTTTTGTAGTCCTTCATGTATCTTTGCTTCCATGCAGTTGCATCCTGAGGTAGGTACCTTGTTTGCAGATACTTTTTTTAAATGTGATTTCTGGCAATTCCTGTGTGCTCAGGCACCTAGGTGGCTAACCTTGCAGACCTCAAAGTACACGTGAAGAGGGAAAGTTAATTTGTTGCTTTATAAACTAGTGAATTAATGGCTTCATTACTTCTTCCTCACTAGGCCACAATGTTATATGCCCTTCTATCTCAGCAAACTGGAGAGATCAGCTAAAGGTTTAGCAAGACAATAATTGATAATATCGTGGTAATTCTTTCCCCTGTTAATGGGCACTAAAATTTTATTTTCATTTTTATAACTTGAAAATGGTATCTGCTTGCGTGCTAGTAATATGATGTTGGGGGGGCAGATAATTCACAGGCTTTTAGAAAAGTCTGAGTATATTTAATTTCTAATTTAAAAATTGTTTTTAGTTCCTAATTTCTAGGTTTTAGCATGGGCATGAAAATGTATTTTTCTGAATAGTAAGATAGTAATGGTCATGCCAATGGATGGAATACTTGTATTTGTGCAAAAGAGGGGTTTTATTTTACTTTGTATTTTGTTTAGTTGAAGAATTTGGTAATGGAAAGATACTAAGGGAGAGGGAAGCCAAGGCAGAACTACATTTGCAAATCTGTCCTAGTGACTCACCTAACCAGGTTACTGCCACATGCTAAGCCTGCAAATTCCCCTTCTTGGAGTGAGAAAAGATATACAAGCCCAATGGAAAGCTGTTGAATTATCCTTTTGCTTTTAGCTATAAAATTCTTTCTTCTAGTCCTCCCTCTCTGAAGAACCACATAGGAAAGGCAAAAGTCCTTATTTAGTTTAGTTGAGACTTTACTTTTGACAGAAAACATAATTGAAATCTCCAGGAATTGTGAGTATTCAATAGGACTTTTTTGTAGCAGGATGGTGGTGATCAAAGACATCTATCTAATGAGTACTAAATCTTCTACTTGAGAATGTTAAATTCAGACCTTGAGAGGCATGCTTGCCATTAATACTGTGTTATTTAAAAAATAACTGTTGAGTATAGGCAAACTGAATCTAAACATACTGATGTCTTACATTGTGTGTTTCGATCACTGCCTCCATTTCCTCATTTTTTAAATTTCAGTTTTTCAGAGGACTAGATTAAAGGAAAGGAAAAAAATAAATTGCATTTCACATTGGCTATCTAAAAGGGAAGAACTCCTATGCACACGTTTGGAAAGGACTTACAAAAAGCTGGAAAAGGAATTACCATTTTGGAGGTACTGACACGTACTATTTTTAGAAAGCAGACATCCTGCACATAGAAAAGTATGTGAAACTACATTTAGCATGAAGCCATGTAAACCATAAGATCTTTTACAGGTTCCTAATTTCAAGATGAAGAGAGTTAAATTATAGATTCTAATAGTATCTATAAATACTTTATCACTCTCTGAAATCTTTCTGTTTGCCTTTGTTCCTTATGCCTTTCTTTGTAATGTCTTTCTACTATTTGAGTCCTCTCTGTTCTTCAGAATGCACTAATTCTTTTTACATGTGCTAATAATATGGGCACATTGCCTTAGGCCTCAAATTTACAACCCAATCATTTCAAGACCCCATTGAAGGTTTACCCTTCTTTGTTTTAAAAGTTCCCATGGACTCATTTATGCATGGTTACTTCAAAACCCTTTTTTTCTGCTTCCCTTGAGACTTCCCCCCCCAATATAATATTGGCCCTGTTTCTGTTAACAGTACTTAACTATTTTTAGGATGAATAAAGTTTATAGGTAAGAAAAATGTTTAAAGTAGCTCTGACATTTCATTTAGATCTATATTTCTTCTATTTTAAATATATCCCCCATATTTATTTCTCTCAAACATCTATGTACTAGCTTTGACTTTTTTTTTTTTTAATACTTAGTGCCTGAATGTCCACTCTGTTACACTATCTTTTTACAGCTCTAAATTCCTGATGCAAAGTGATCTACAAAGAACCAGACTTACTTTTCTGTTGTGTGACTGATTTGGGGAGAAGGAAAGAGGAGGAGGAGATAAGAGCAAAAGTTGTGCAACAGCATATGCTTGATGATTTTTGCGATTGTTTTTGTTTTTGCAAGACTGATAGCATTATGCTTTTCTAGTTTTGTTTGGTATTGTTTGGGAAACAAGGGTTTCCAGTTGTTGAATTGCAAAGCCCTATGTTGAGAAAAGATTAGAATGTTATTCTTCAGGGAAGTTGTTCCATCTCCATGTCTCTCCCTAGTTCCTCCTAAATATGCTGTTGTATTCCTGCCTAGGCAAAACTCCAGTTCTGAGTTGGGGGTTCAAAATGAAAGTGAAATCTGTATAATATAAATGTGCTTCCTGAAACTCCTTTTAAGGCTCTCATCATAAAAAAACCCCTATATTTTAAGTCTCCAAGTAAAATCTTTAAAGCTTCAAAAAATTTTTAAGATATAAAAAGCCCCTAGTTCTACCCTAATTACAGTCTCCAGAAAATATTTCTGATGTAAACAATGTAACTCTGAATGTGAAATTTCACAGAAGTCACTGCAGCACTATGTTCACATAACAGCTTTCAACTGAAACCTAAGTCTGTCTGCACACCTATTTAGCTGCTGGCCTTTGCTGAGAGATGAAGTCAAGGTGATTGTTCAGTCTGATGATCACAACATGGCCCGGCTTTCAAGTCTGCACCTGACTACTGTACCTGACCAAACAGCTACCATGGAGCATGGTTTGCTCCACAGGGATCAGGTGACGGGGTTAGTCTCCAATTCCAGTGCTACCTGGAAAGGTGTATTCTGCAAGAGCAACTGGGATTTATAGGTCTCTATTGCTTGGCACCATCAGAGCATGTAGCTGAGTGCTTGCAGATTTGTGTCCTGCCATTCTGTATTTGTGGAGCCATTTCTCAGGACATACTAGGCCTTATCTCTGGCCTGCTGCCACAGGGAGTGTGAATGCATACTGAGTCTTTCCCTCAGCTTTAATGGGTTCTGGGTCAGGGATGTGAAGTGTCTCGTCTTAAAATTGCCTCGTGGTCAATATTTTAAGCATGTGTGTAATGCTACACTGGGCTTTAATCAGAGGTACTTTACTGCACATACAATTAAAACCAAAAGTAGCTATGGTATGACTAGTCTGCTGCTATAAAGGTCAGTGAAATAATTTAATAGGAAAGGATATTTTTTTGGTGGTGCATACAGGTAGTTTTCATTAGCACTGGAATGGCATGTTCAGAGAGATAAGATAAAGACATTATAAACAATAAAACAATCAAATGCAATATGGATACCATGCACAGTGTTCCTCTTTCAGTGCAGAGCACAGCACCTCCCTGTTTTAACTGCATTGCTCTGAAAGAATCAGTCCTAGTACAGAGATCATCTGAGATTAGCTCTGTAAAACTGTATTACCATAAAAGGGACCATCCATGTCAGAGAGAAGCAGTCTCAGAAATAATCCAAGAGACTAAATTTGAATACTTGCCTCATTTTTATCTTGACAAAATGTTTTTACCTTTTGAACCTGGTGTTTGTGTATTCTGTCTGCATGTTTCTGTCTTGGGTCTTGATAAACCTTCAGCATGGAGAGTGAGAAATTAATGTGTTTCACTTCCTCATCTCCCTGAGGTCACAAGTGAGGGAACAATGCAATTTCTAGGCAGAAATGAATTTCATTAAATAGAAACCTAGTTAACCTATTTGAAGTTATTATTTTTAATATCTGCCTTGGTGCAACTGTATGAATTTTGCATCTGTGTGCTGTTTGAGATAGGGGTGGAGGATTGAGCAAATATAAAATATTAACACCGTATCATTAGTACTTTATTAAGACATAATAAAACTTACTGTGAGGGAAGAGACTAGAAGAGAAAAAAGAACAGTGCCCTGGATATTCTCACACAATTGTGTTGTTGGTATTTACTTGCCTGGAGTAAGAGTTCATAAAAAGGTGGAAGGACAAAGAATTTGTCTATGTTCATGTGAGATTACTAACAAGAGTATTTGTATGGTGACTGCCCTTATATCCTTTGATGTTCATGTTGCTTTGTTAGCCAATTCTTGCCCTCTTGGGAGTAGAAAAAAGATTTGCTTTCCTATTTCATTTCCAGAAAGATGACAAAATTATGTTGAAAATGGTAGTTTTTCCTGGTTTATCTGTTGTAGAAATTTTATCCTTTTCGTGAGAAACACAAGTAATGGATGCTTAATTTGCACCTAAGTTCTGTTCAGCAATACTTAAAATAGTTTTGCTGTTGTCCGATGCTTACTGTTAGTTAATGCTTTTGTCTGTTGTGGAAAAACCCCCACACTTAATGGCATTTTTCTTTCGTTTGCAACTGCACTTTGTTCTTTGCCTGCCTGAGCAAAATGTGACTGATGATACCTATCTTTACTTGAATGCTGTGCTGTGATCTACAGAAATTGCAAAACTTATTTACTTTTATTTTTTTGGTTTGTTTTTAATATTAACCATAACATGCCAGAGCACGTAAAATCAGATGTAGGGTTTGGTCTGAAGAGCTGAGGCGTGTACAGGTGCTGCTTGCCCAACATGCAGTGTATTTAAACTCAAGCCTGTTCTAAGTGATGCTTTTATAAACCAGAACCTTTGAAAAGTAGAATTGTCTTTAAAACAACCACATGGCTCTACATAATAAACTGTGGTAGGGCTCAGTACTTTTATTAGCTAATTAAACATTTGCTGTGTTGAGAGAAATGCTTTTGGAACACACGCCTGAATTTATAACAAAATTCATTCTGTATTTCTGCCATGTGGAAAAGGAGGCACATCTGGGAGTAGGTGGGAGAATGTGAAGAGAAGCTTTTTCAATTGCTTTAAAAGAAGTTTGAAGTTTATTTTTTGAGTGAAGTGGTTAGTTTAGGAGGGAGCTCAGCAAGTTCTGAGCTAGACAGGTTTTTCCATTGGTTTACTGAACCTGAAAGAGGCACTGATTTATAGAAAACATGTCTTGCAAGTTCCAGTTCTTGGCTTTCCCTAGATACAAGTGTCATAACATGCACTTCTTACTAAATAAGACCACCATCTGCAAACATGCCCCTGTGGAGTTCCTTAGGCATCCTCCAGGAAAATGTACTTTTGTGTATGTGTTCCTTTAAAATAAAACTTTATCTTCAGAAGCATCACCCAATCATTTTGCAAAAAACCTCCCTGTGCTTGGTAAAATTCATGAAATAGAGAACAAAATCTGAATAATCGATAACCTGCTGAGCCACTTACATTTACTGTTGTAAATGAAGCTCTAACTTTGTTTTTTATCTCCAACAGACAAACAACAGAAAGGTGAATTTGCCTTAGAGGGCTACACCATCAGAATGAATAATAGTCTTCGGAAGGATGCAAAGAAAGATTGCTGTTTTGAAATCTCCGCTCCTGATAAGCGCATTTATCAGGTTGGACTTTTTTTATGTTGACTTGAAATTAAATTGATAAAGCTTTTACAATTCCAGCTACTGAATTAAAACTTCAGTAAAACAACTTTTGCGGACATCTTAACAAAAAAAAAGGAAACCCTTGCTTGCTAATATTGTATATTCGTATATTAGAAAAAAAAAATCTGATTTAAAATATGTATGTGTTCAAATATTATCCTTTTGGACAAGAGCGAGGAAATCTATCATCTTTATCTATTGGTCATTTCAGTGTTAGCTATTGTATAGTATGTGTGATTTCTTGGATGAATTAAATAGTAAAAAAAAAAGTTTAAATATATATCAATGTTAAGTACATATTGTAGTGGTCATGGCTTGGCAAGGAAAATCTAAGTAAAGGCACATATCAGCTGTGCAATTCAGATTTATCAGCTAGACATCAGTATGAAATGTAAGTTTAATAAGTTTTAAATATCTGAGATTGCAGTTGAAAGCCAGTTAATTAAGCTGTCAGGTAGTGTGTTGGAGTCTGACAAGAACATTTTTAAGAAAACTGTACCCAGCAGTCTGAAGAAATTCATGGGTGTCTTCTAATTGTCAAGGGCAAATTTTGTTCATCAGTTCTGGCTTTGACATTGATGAAGAGAAGCAGCTTTTTTCTGCACAGCTGCCAGCTGCTGATCAGAGTTTCAAATCCATCATCCTCTCCTTCAATTACGTAAATTTGTCAAAATTAGCTGTACATTATAAGAAGCATCCTTGCAAGAAAAGTACCAGAAGACATGAAAAGAATTACTAATGGTTTCTTGAGGAAGTGACGAGAATGCTACAGTCCATCTTTTTTTTATTGCTAATGAAATTGCGCTTGTGTTTTTGTCATTACTGCTAGTAGTTATTAATAAACATTTAATAGTTTACAGCTGCCACTCCCAAAGAAGCAGAGGAATGGGTACAGCAAGTGCAATTTGTAATTCAAGGTAAGCCAGCATGTAGAACAGTAACCCTTAGTGCCAGTATGGCTTAGTGATGGTACTTCTGTCCCCATTAATATATCTGTCGTGTTTGTATAGCTGGTATTCCCACTTGTCCTACTTCTCAATCATATTCTAGCCTTTACATGGCTTTTCTCCTTTTGCAGGATTTTTGCTTTTTTTCCCAAGAATACTATTTAGCATTAAAACTCTTCCTTGTGAACACTAAGAAAATAAGCAGAATAATACTGTAAACACCAGCTCATAAAAGATGAATTGTTTTCATTTTGCATGAATTTCTACTTTGGCATTCAATTCCAGTAAATGTTAACTTTCTAAACTGTGGTTTCATAGATATGGAATCTAATACTATTCCTGAGGAGAAGGAAGAGGAGGAATATGATGATGTTGGACACATAAGCGGTGGATCCCTAGATGATAGCATTTATGAAGAAGTTAAAGGTATTGTTCAGATTTTTACTTTGATTTGTCATAATTTTGTCTTCTCTACTTCTAGTTTGATAATTCTGAGTGACTGAAAGTAAGTAAAGTAACCAGATGAATAAGATACTTTCAGATTTCAAGTTTTGCTATGAGATTGAAAAAAGAATGTGTCTTGAACAAGCTCTGAATGAGAACAGTTCAGTTTTCTTTAGTAGGGGCATCAAAATAGTGCAGAATGTGTAAAAGTGATGTCAGGGGACTTCTGGCTCATTAACATTCTCTGGTATGCAGTTTATTTTTAATTAAAAAATTGACTTGCCTTACAGTTTTTTCCACCAACTTGCCTATCCTTTTTTTTCTTTATTCATTTTGACATTTGTATTAAGCAAAAATTCACTATCACTCCATATGTTATCAGCTGCTGCCTAATGCATGATATTATAATCCTGCAAGAAAGCAACGTGTTGGTTTGAAAGGGCTCTAGAGATGAACTGTAAATAAAGGCAACATGAGTATTGACATGGCTTTGTTTCATATCTTTCAGCATGACTATGATTGTACAGAAACTTTTTACTGTGAACTTTGTGGTTAAATGATTATGCCTCTAGAGGTCTGAGTTTAGCTATCAGATGGCAAAAGAAAAAAACCTAGTAAAAGCTCTTAAAGCAGATTATAGACATTCGAGTATTAGGAGAAAAGTGGTCATTCTTGATTATATTTTAAGAAACTATAAAAAAGCAGAATTCAATTTACTATTAGTTAACAAGGTATTTTAAAGTGATAATTAGCAATAAATTTATATGAAATAATGTTGTGCATCCCTTGCTGTTTGGAGCAATGAAATTATCAGCAATAACTTGTGAGGAAAAATTGTCATGTGATGCTGACTAACTTCTTATGTATCTGCTTGGTTAAATACTCTGACCATTGCAGAAAATAATTTTACAGTATGCCTTGGTTTTCATTTTAAGGTCATTTCAGTGAACCAAGGGAGCAGAGAAATGACTGGTGAAAATCACCATAGAATTGTAATGGCACTTAATTCCTTAACAGCTGTATTTGTTTTTCTATTGTACCTAGAATACTTCAGCACAGGATACACATTCAGCTGAAGTGGGGTGCAGTGTGTCATGCACACAGAAAAACTCTTCTGCAGTGAATGAAAAAACTACATTACAGAGTTTTTTATCTTATAACTAGTGCTTTTTGGATGTTCAGGCTCTTACAGAAGGTCATCTTATGTACTTGCCTATTCTTTTCTTAAAGAAGCTCTAGATTTATCCTGAGCTTCACTTTTCTTAACTGTTTATTTGAATTTTAAACATGAAGTAGCTACGGAGCAGTAACACGTACAATATTGCTAGAGGGCCAATAGTTAATATATGCTTTAAATTCTGTCTTCAGAGAATCTCTACCTTGGTATTGTTCTGCAAGAATTTAGAGTCTTTTCACTTAAATCCCATTATTATGTTAGCTTTCCAGGAACTGTTGTCTCCCAATTTAGCTAATAAATCTGAAATAGAACAACTATCACAAAGAAAGGATACCTCTTCTGTTATTCAGGAAATCTAGTTTCAGCTTTTAGTTAAATTATTTTCTTTCCCCATGATCTTGGGGTGGTGCTTCCCTTTCATATTATCTAGTAGGGTTTATCATGCTTTGTCTCATGCTTTCACCATTGTTTATTTGAATTGTGGACTTTTCAGGAAGGACCATTTTACCTTGTACAGTGCTCTTAATTTTGCTTGTGCTGTATTGGCATAACTAAAGAAAACACAACATAAGTTTGCAGTAGATTTTAGGCGATTAAAGCACCTTTCTCTTCCATAAATGTGCTTTAATAATCATCTTCTTAAATTGAATTAAAAACTTAGGGCTCTGATGCCTTATAGCAGTTCTTCTCTTCTTTATCTATGAATTATGAAGTGGTAATTGACAAACTTCACAGGAACATACCCTACTTGGTTCTTGTATAGTTGTTTGTCTCAACTTGATGGTAAAAGAACGAACTCCAGTCTCATCTCCCTTAATTAAGTCTGGTTGCATTTAATTCTAGTTGGCTGTCATTTCTGTTTTCCCAGGTAGGTGAATTACTCTTCCTTCCTTTCATGGTCAAAGGGTGGAGGATCATGATTCCTGCTGTTACTTGACTTAATACAGAGCAAATAAGGAATTCACAACTTTGGTTAAGAGAACAGAAAAAAAAAAAATAAAAAAAATTATACAGTCCAAAAGCTATGGTAAGCTCTGAAATGCAGAAGATGAATATGCTAGATCCATGTGAAAAGGAAGAAGAAAATCAATCTGAACTTTGCTTTTATCCTCAAAGCATCTTGATCTGTTTCTGCAGATCCTCTAGCATTATAAATGTTGAATTCCAGGTACGCAGCTCATTGTACTTTATTATTTCTTTGTCTATAATTTGCAATTTCTCAAGCGAGTCAAATTTTGCATTTCTGTGGTTATTCAGTGTTTTTTGTATCAGCATTTCAGAAGTAAATTAAGCCAGTTCACAATGTAGTCTATTTTGTAAATTTTGGTTTGATATTTGAATAATGAATGTTTGGATTAAAAAGAGGCTGTGGACATTTTTTGTGCAGTTTTGAAAATTGGGAATTTTGGAGAACCGTTGCAGTAATTGGAACAGACTGGTATATTCTCTAGTTATCACATTGCTTAACTATGTTTTTTTCCCCCACTTGTGGCAGGAGGCAGTGTAGATGAATTTTCTAGGCAGGAGCTGAACAGCTTCAAACCAGTATCCAGAATAGTAACAGTCTATTAGCCTATTAAAAGCATAGATTGCAGTGGAATTCAATTTGTACTGTCTGCTGGCAGGAGGAGTGGGCTGATAGTTGGAGGGGGTACAAAGAGACTTGTGAAAATTAATATTTTGGCCTGTTTAGTCACTTTATTCTTTAATAGGACATACAAATTCATATTCACCATAGAAGCGTAATTTTTCTGGTTCTCATTATTAGTGCTTTACTGTGGTTGTTCAGGTACCAAAGATTTCCCAACATGTAAAACCTTCCTTGCAAGATTCTTCAGGAAAAGCAAGCTTTATACTCTCTTCAGCAAAATAATTTTATTAAAAACACAGAGGAAAAATTGTTTAAGCAAAATTAAAAATATTGTCAATAAAGGCTTATTTTTTTCTTAATTAGCTCTTTGTCTACCTTAGTAAACTCAATATAATTTTGCCTATTATTATAAGCAGTAACATATAAAAGTGTAATGTTAAGTAACTGGAGAAGAGGAGACTGAGGGGCAACCTCATCAATGTTTACAAATACATTAAGGGTGAGTGTCTGGAGGATGGAGCCAGGCTCTTAGTGATGTCCAGTGATAGAACAAGGGGCAATGGGTGCAAACTGGAACATAGGAGGTTCCATGTAAACATCAGAAAAACTTCTTTACTGTGAGAGTGACAGAGCACTGGGACAGGCTGCCCAGAGAGGCTGTGGAGTCTCCTTCACTGTAGACATTTAAAACCCACCTGGACGTGTTCCTGTGTATTGTGCTCTGGGTGATCCTGCTCTGGCAGGGGGGTTGGACTAGGTGATCTTTGGAGGTCCTTTCCAACCCCTAACGTTCTGCGAGTCTGTGCATGTGTGTAGAGCCACCTAGATACATAGAGTTTCTAGATCAGTGGTGTTCTAAACAATGGAGTTGTCCTTTTTGTAAGGAAGAATGCTTGGTGAGTTTAAAGACGTCATCTGTTGCAGCCCTTGAAGACAAGATTTATTTTATTAACTCGGGGTTTCAGTGACATGATTTTTAAGGGCCTCCAGTATTGTGTTCTGTGGTTTCACAACTGTATGGAGCACATACCCTAAACTGTGACTGCAATGTGAACTATTGCCTGCAACCTTGATCCTTTCTGCAACTTCATCTGTTTGTGTACTGTCTTGCAACACTCTTGCATGACAGGAGAAAAGAGGTGTGAATCTAAGATAACATTTATCTTAATTTTCATTCTTGTGTTGTCTTTTTCCTTCTGTTCTCTTTCTGCTCACAAACTTGCATTATAGCAATAGTTTCCATGGTGTACAGTATATTTTCCATGGCATATTCTCCATTAAAATTATTCTAAAAAAAAGGTTTGGTTAGACAGAACCTTTGGGTAAGAGATAGGTGAGGACAGAGACATTCAATGCTGTAGTGATCTCTAGCCAGGGGAAGTGCTGTGAAGTAATTCAGCCAATACAGCTTGCCTCAGTTCTTAGCTTGCTTTAAGTTAAGTTTTGGGATTTATTCAGTCTCTGACTGGGCCAAGGATCATGTCCAAGCCCAGGTTTCTGGCCAGTTGTTCTGTTTTGCAGTGTAGGTTGAAGCTTGGGAATCTGTAAATAAAGGAAAGCTCAGGGAAAGGTATGAATTGTCTGAAGTTCTATACAACAGCAAGTTTGCTATGCAAAGAAGACTTTTGATTTGTTTACTTATTTAAAATGAAATTTTAAAGATAGCTTTAAAATTGTATTGATTTTTTTTTTTCAGAACTTATTTTTTACATCATACATATGAAGGTAGGGAATGATGATCCATCCTGCCTCTGTCTCATGGTTGTCTCTTCAAGCAGCTTTGTCATCTTCATTTTTATTTTTAACCTCTGCACTTAGGCAGCATAACTTAATACCATTCTCATCCTCTCTTGTTGCTTAATTGCTTGCACTTAGAAGAAGCAATCTGATTTTATGATGATGTACCCCTTTCATGAGCATGGATGGGGAAAAAAAAGGTGATATCTGATTTTACCTGTTCTTGGGAAGAAAGAAGTAATAATTATCTAGTGTGGTTTGACTGTAAGTTTGATCTGTCACTCATGAACACTGACAGCAAATATTTGTGTTCTCAAAATGTAGTGTCAGTTGTATTGACTTCTTGGTACTTTAAGTGAAGATTTCATAAGTGCTGTATTAAAGAAAATGCCTTTTCAGAAAATCTTTCCTTATTTTAGAGTTCTCAATATATCACAGTCAGAATCTGTGGGTCCAACATGGTGTTTCGTGTCAAGCAGTCTTGGTTATGGATTATAACTCTGATTTCCTAAAACCAGTAAGCTAAAATGAGGAAGCTGTCAATTAGTCATTGTAAACCAGAGCAGCAGGTTTAAATCAGCAGAGTCATGTGTGATTATGTAATCTGAGATGTTACTTGTGATCACTGCTGTTAAATCAGTATATTACATATCCTGGTATATTGTCCAAATTCCTCCCAACATTTGTTGTTTGTCTTAATTAGTTAGGGAATTCTTTACTTCTTGTCCATAGATGTATATAATACTGACGTGCTACCAGTTTTTATTTTTTTTCACAGAAAGAATTCTAAGTTCTTTTAATTAGTAAATGAAGCGATTTCAAAGTGATTTCAAATTAGAAAGTAGAAGTAGGGTCTGGAATATCTGAAGTTGAAAAGACCAGATGTAAGATCATGATTTTTGAGGACAGCACTAAAGAGGAGTTTCCAAAGTAATTCTTGCAAGTGTTTAGAATAATTTCCATTAAAACATCTCTCAGATTTAAGACCCCACAACAAGGAATTAATTTCCTTTTAAAGCAGTGAGGATAGGTTGTTAAATTTTTTTTCAAAGATTGTATCTCAGTGTTATTAATAAAATAATATTTTTCACTTGTTTAGCCATTGCATTATTTTAATATATGGAGTATTTTTATCCATAGTACCTTGCTGATAGGTGGAGTATCAGAATAAGGATAAGAAGGTGCTACAGAGCTTGCTTAGTTTGCTGTAAATCAAAAGTAATTAAAATAATACAAGAGCGGTGAAAAGCAGCAGTCAAGAATACTTAGTAAAGTTTGAGGATTTTTTTCTGAGATACGTGGTTTTGTTGTCTTGATCACTGGCTTTTTGGGTCTGCTATCTGTCTTTGATTTGCCAGATGAGGAAATAGTTGATAAATAACCTGTTTCAGCTATATATTGCTGAATCCCAACTGCTATGATGAGATGGAGCTCTGTCTGAATTCCCTGTCACTCTTGGTTTTGAGGCAGTGTTCTTATGGCATTTATATATACCATGGAGTCCTTCAGTTAGTACTAAATGCTCACAAGACATGACTTACTAATCCAGATAACTTTTTTTTATTGAAAGATGTTGCATACAGAAGGTGGTTAGGAACTTGATGCTTGGACCTCCCATTTTATTTGCTACGAGAGCTTGGGCTTTTTCTCCAATTAATGTAGTTCTACATCCAAAGAGGGAACCTTTTCTTTCTACTGATGTTAGGTGTCAGTGATGGAAGAGGAGGCAAGACAATCTGGTGTAGCTGAAAAGAATGAGATGTCTATTGAGTGGGAAGTAGCAAGTCTTTGAGAGCAAAAATAAAGTTCACAGGCTCCTCTGTGTTTCTTGTAAAGTGAATATAAAGTGACCCATAGCTGCCAGGAAGCCTACTGTCCATGATGAAATTCAACCCCTGCACCCCCATCACATACATGTTTATAAAGGTGCAAGTGAGGAGGCCAATAAAAATAGAATAATAACTGAGTATTCATATTTAGTCTTATTTGCATGAGAGGGATACATTCACTGGTTAAACTTGGAGTGGCATTGTCTACTGAGAAGTACTTTAAGAAAAGAGTATTCTTTATTTAGTAATATAATTTTGCTGCAGAAAATTTGGTCAGCTATGAAATTCAGAATATTTAATTACAATATCTACAGCAAATGGAAAACGTGCTGTTAAGTTTAGGCTTTTATTCTTCTCTCTTTGAGCTGCATACAGGACTGCAGAGTTTTCAGAGATTTAACTTAACTTCATAGGGTTCAGAGTTTAAAAGTGGAGAAAAGAAAAGCAACCTTCCTGAAGTTGTGGTCAACTATAATAATAAATCAAGCAAGTTCTTGTTGGAAAGCTGTATTTATCAAAGTCCTGAGTTATCAAAGGCTGAATTTCCTTTTGTTATTTCAGCATTTAAAAAGGATAAAAATACTCTAAAGCCCAATCAGACAAAAAAAATTCCTCCCTCAATAAACCCAGAATAGATTGTTAAATCTGTCTATTGGCATTTTGAAGCTTGTTTAGTTAAAATTTGAAGTAATAACTTTATAATATTGAAAAAAGAAAGTTTTTTTTAATAATGCATTTTTATGTTTAAAGAACTCTTTCAAAAGCTAATTAGCACACAACTCATTGAAAGGAATTTAGTTATTGAAATAAGATATTTTATTGCAAGTACTGATCGATCTTTTTTTATACTATGTTTTGTGCACCAGCACTAAACAACGTTTGACACTATTGATTTGTAAAACCAGTTTGATGTGAACAGTATGTGACAGAAGTTGTTTGTTATTAAGAGAGAGAATCCTGTCTCAGAAAAGCTTGTCATCCTGGCGAGACAAAATTACACAAAGTGATTTTACTTGTATCATAGTTTTTTCTGACAGCTGGCTTCATGTTAAATGTGAACAAAGCTTTGTTTATGCATGCATGTCTTCAGTGGATTATGGTCCCAAAGGTTATTCTTTTGAAAGCAAAGTAGTTTTCTTTTGGTAGCACTGCTTGTGTCTAATTAAGAAGCAGTGCAATAATTGTGCTGCAAAGCATTCAGAAAAAATGTCTTGTTATATGAGACAGTTTATTAACCATAAATCTAAGGAATCTCTGTAGTTTAGCAAGTTCAAAGCAAAATGTCAATTGCATTATATGTATTTATGAAAATGGAAATGTTGGGCTTGCTCCACTACTTAGGTATAACTGTGATGAATACTATATAGATAGATCAAGGAACCTTTACTTTTTGAATTTGTGACGAATGACTGCGTATCAGGCTATTAAAACCATTAGATAGAGTTTTTTTGAGAAACAAGAGCAACCAGAGGTTATATGGTGCCTCAGGCTATTGCTTCTCAACTTTTCTGGTTTCCACAAGGTAGCTATTAAAGAACCATAATTTATACAACTGGGTTCTCAAATAAGACCCAGCAAGGTGGGCTTTAAAGGCTGAATTAATCACTGTTACTGTAGATACAAATCTCTTATGTGAATTTTTCAGCCTTAAGAAAGGCATTAGCATAAATCCTTCTGTATGTCTTTTCTTCTCAGTGTGCTTGTTATCTGCTACTCACCTTCCTTCCCACTCTTCTCAGAATAAAGAAATTAGCCAAACAAAATGCTACTAATTAACAAGAACTTAATTAATTTTGCTGGCTGTATATGTGTAAATCTGATTTCCTTGTGTTAGTATACTGTGTTTGCAATGGATGTCACGTTTAACTTTCACATATACAAGGAAACATAGGAAAAAGCTGCTTGTTTCCTTGTCTTGGCTGCTGCTCCCTGGACTGGGTAGCACTTTTTCCAGAGAAGCAGGTTTCTTCCTCCTGGGAAAGGAAAATGGTCAGTGGGGTACAGTTCCCAGACCACTGTGTTGACCAGGCAAAGTGAGGGCAAGATGCAGCAGTCTGCTGTGCCCTAGAGTGGAGAGAGGGATGCTCCAGGGAAGTGCAGAGCACAGGTATTCAGATAAGCTTCAGCAGCAAAGGGAAGAAGGCTTTCTTAAGAAGCCAGAAGAGACTGAGGAAAGTTTTTGGCAAGTCAGTGTGATTTGTATTAGACAGTAAGGTAGGAGGAAAATTTTCTCATCCAGAAAGGACACAGTTGGCATAGGGGTGTTTTATTTCAGTCCTTTTAAGTCTGCTTTTTCCTATCAGATCTTTTTCTCCACCTAAACCCTGATACTTTGTGTTCTAATGCAAACTAGTTTGAGATCTTGGGAACTCTCAGTATCCTTAAGGAGGAGGTTCCAGTACTTCCATCTTTAGTTTGTGGAAGGGTTTTGTCTTAGGCCGTAACAGTTATGCTGTCCTTAAATCTTGAAGGCAACAGTGAATAAAACTGAGAATTGCAGGAAGGTAATTTTCAAAACAAAGCATGGTCTACAGAAAAGTCTGTGGATCCTAACATGAGGCTGTCCTCCCATGGTCTGAAAATATACTAACTGAATCTATACTTACTTCTATGCCTGTTTCAGATTTATTTCCTTAAGAAGTGAGGCATCCCCAATACTAAATGTTGGACACATTTTCAGATAGTTCAATAAACAAAAGATCAAGATGGATAAGATTTTGTCATAATTTCTATAGGGGTCATAAGACCCAATTTCTGGTTAAACTGCCTTGCTCAGGCCTTCAAATGGTGGCTCTTAGAATGCAACTGGGGCTGTGTTGTGTCTTTGGCATGAGAGCTGATAATCCAAAGCATTGGCTGTAAGTGAATTGAAGTAATCTGGGACTCTGGGGGCCCTGTGTTTTTCTGCATGCTTATCCCACAGTAACATGGTGAGCTGCCTGGGGAGCAGTTGTCATCTCCTCCTTATGAACTGTTTCCACATACCTGCTTCTCTGAGGTGCACTGTGGTATGTGGCATATAGGGCTACTAAGATCAGACATCCAGAGTGGCTGGTCCCACTCTGGACCTAATGTATGAGAATGAGGGAACAGGATGGTATTTGTAGTATTTGTAGAAATGAATGTGGGAATGTTACCCAAACTATGATATATGTAACCAATCTGTGTTGCAGCTGTAATTCTATGCTTATTTGTGATTTAGCCTGATTTTTCTTTAAAAGTGAATAACATTTTTACAATTACTTTGTTTCATCATTTAAGCTGGAGAAAGCATATAGCGTAATTGACATAACTTAATTTGATAGCATGGGCCATAAAGAGTGCCAGGAGGCAGTGGCGTGGGTTTGTTGCTTTTCATTAAAATACCCAAAGAGTGAAAGCTGCTGATTTTTTTTTGGGCCAATGTGCAGTTAATGATCAACACAGAGAATGCAAAAATGTCTTGATAGGGCATTTTTAAAGGAATTATAAGAACAGCATCTGGGAACCAGACTTCTCTTGTGGAAACATACCAACAACTGTAGTGTGTTTCCTTTCACTGAAGTGAACTATGCTGAGATGCCTTGTCTTCTGTCCCTTTTTTGAGTAAGTTCATTTCTAGAATCAGACTACAAATTTGCATACTTTCACTTTGCACATTATTAAAGGCTAGTATGTGGATAAGCAAGGTGCTTTCTTTATGAATTCTATGTATGTAAATATATCAAGTCACATTTGTCACAATTAGGGATATGTAGTTCTCAGAAATGGCTTTTACATTTAAATCTTGCTGCTGATCAACGAGTATGGGAAACTTTACTTGACATTTACAGACTTTTTTTTCTGTGTATCATATAAATTTTAGCCTGAGAAATATAACCCCTGTACATGGTTGTCAAATAACACTGTAGTACAGAGTTATACAGTATAGATTAGTTAATTTAGTATTTGATTGCTAGATGTATTTACATAGAGAACTATTTATATTTTCTGTGTAGATTTTAATAGCCACCACATTTATTTTAGAAAAACATTCTAATAATAAGGTTTATAAAATGTCATGTTGAACACTTAAACTATTTACATAACTAAGAGCTATTATGGGTTGAAAGAACAAACAAATTTATTTTAGCTACAGTGAATTCACATAAATCTTTATTAGTTTATATTTAAGAGTGTACTTATGTGCATGCCACAATTGTTTAGGCAAGCAATCTCTAGTGCAAATTCCTATGAACCTACAATGCAACAATGAAATCAACTACAAAATTCTTGTTTGCTTTGTCCCTTGGAGCTACTCATTTGCATTCTGTCCAATAACTGCAACGACTTTTTTGGAAGGGTGATGAGGAGGGAGCGTTTTTTTGTTGATCAGCTACATAATTAGAAACATGAAACCCGGAAGCTTTCCTTTACAGTTGAGATCTGTTAAGAGCAGTATCTTTAAAAGATTTTATTCCTTCTTTAAATGTTTAAGTATGGATCTAGGTAAGATGCCTATTGTCTTGATTTTGTTTGCCAAGTTGGAAGCTAACGGTGCTTTTGTTGGAAGCTAGCATGAAACTTAACCTTCAGAGATGCTTCTGTTCAGGTGTAAAAATTATCTACTCTCTTGATCAAGAAAATATAGGTAAAATTTTTTAAAGTGCCTGATCAAACTTAGGGAATTTGTAAGGAGCTGGATTCTGAAATCACTTAGGAAATTTTCACCTTGTTTGATAGCCCATCAGATTATTTTTTGCTTTCTGACTTTCATATATTCTGATCAGTCAGCATATAGTATTGAGCAATTCTAAGAGACCTGATTTCTGAAAAAAATCCTGAAGTGGCTAATGTGATTGTAAATACAAAGTGTCTGTGAATAAAAAAATGGGAAAAGAATTAATGAGTTTTGGGAAGTGGATCTCTAATTTTTTTTATTCTTCATTATAATAATTGTGTGCATATCCAAGATTGAACTTGCTTGTGATGACCTTTATCTTTTCTCTTGAGAAGAATTACTATTATCAGGTCTCTCTTCATGAGGAAATAAAAAGGTCAGTGCAAAACCTATCCCTTATTTCTATGCAGCGCACATTGCACTTTGGCATATTTGTATTGAATTTTATTAATAATAATTAGATAATTTGGTCAAATAAATTTTAGTATTCCAAAATTAGACATTCTACATGGCCTCTCCTGATACTTACTCCTGCTTTTCTTCGTTTTCTTACCTTGTCTCTTCCCAATCTTGCTATTGGTGTAGCTGTTATATACTTCTATTCCTCCTAATCCTGCCAGGTTAGCTAATTTTTTTCGCCCTCCCTTAACCTTAAATTGGCAAACTGTTAATTCTTCTGCATCTATGTTTGTTTAAGGAGAAAAGAACATGTAGAAAAGGCAAGGTTGTTTGGTTTTTGGGGGGTTTTTGGTTGTGGGTTTTGGTTTTGTTTTTTTTTTTAATTTGAGATTTTAAATTGTTTGTTGTTTGGAAGAAAATGAGCAACTAAGTTGATTCAGCTGTTATTCAAAATGGGACTGAAGGTTGCTTATTTGCAAGGAGAGCTCCAAGTAGGAAGATGAGCTCATGCAATCTTACTGTATTTATAATTAGAACCAGGAATTGCCTGTACCTTTGTGTGTTGATCATTTGTCCTAATAAATATATTTTGTTCTGTCATTCAGGTGACTAAGCACTTTTTTCTTCCCATTGTGGTGCTTTGCTCTTAAAGACTGAAGGGCCTTGTGAAGCCCTGGGAACAGCAACTTCCATACTAACAACCTCTGTGCTTGGTAAATGAACAAAATTTGTGGGGTGTAAAGAGGATATAGGTTTTATATGAATTGGTTGCGACTAGAGCAGAGCAGGGGCAGGGAAGTAAGAACACTTGGACACCTGATACTGGGGAAAGGGAAGGTGCTAGCATATATTCAGGGTCTCAACAAGCAGGGAAGGCAAGTGAAGCAACACATGCTCCTGCTTTTCTTGAAAACTTTGTGAATTTGTGTGCAGTAGAGTGAGAAGATCCACTTTGCAGCAGTTGTTTTGCAGTAACTGTGAATGACCTTGCCAACTATGCTCAATTTTACCTCTTGTGGGAGTAACCATTTTTCCTCCACGGACAGAGGTGTGTCCTTTGATCCCTTAGTCTTCATACTTTCTGCTCTAAAACACTACAAAAATTACTTTCTGCTAGGAAAAGCTTCTGTTCCTTGCTTCCCCCCCCCATAAACTAGTGAGTAGTCATATAGTATTTTCCTACTTTTAAAAATACTGGGTTTTTAAAATCCATTGCTGTTGTATAGTTCACATGGATGGGCATGTGTGGGATAATACAGAACTGCAGTGTCTTTTTTGCAGATATATTTATAAAGAGATTTTTTTTTCAGCACTTCTCCAAACTTGCTCATTTCTCCCTGCTACTTTACTGTGTTACTATTCTTCATAGCAATAGTTATATGATCCAAACAACATTCTTCTGCACCAGACTAGAGAATTGCAGCCTTAAAGTTTTTTTTTTGTATGTGTTCCTAATGGGACTGGAATTTTTTTTTGTTTACTTCACTCTTTAGCAAATGCTGTAGCTCCAAAATGCTTTTGTTAGGAAGGGAATGTTATATCTGCTTTTTGGTTTTGATTAAGCCAAACCATAACATATGGTTAGATTCACTTAGTGGTGTCAAAGGAAGATGGCTGGGTTGGTTACTCAGACTGCTTACACAACTGGGAGGAATGGTGGTGCACAGTAGCACCTTTTCAAGACACAAGGTGTGCAACTGGGGGAGGAAGGGGAGGCGTGAGGGGATGGGAAGTGCAGTATTTCTCCAGGAATTCAGGAAAACTCACATCTGGAGACTTGGCAAGATCTGGACTAAAAGGAGTCATTTGAGCTAATTCTGTTCTAAAAAGTCATTAGCTTCAGCTGTCTCGTATGAACTACTAAATTGCACAGACCTTTATAAGCTTCTGCTGAATAGCTTAGTATGGAATATCAAAAGAAACCAAATGTTGTTTCCTAGAAACCTGATCTAATTTTCAGAGTTAGAGCAGGGTTTTAGACTAAGCAATTTCTTCTGGTCTCTTCTATTCTAAAGGATTTAATGATTCTATCTTTTTCACTTTGTACAGCCAGTGCTATTTATTCGAGGCCAGTGGGAGTTCAGTACATTGTCAACAGTAATAACAGATGCCTGTTGCTGTCTACTGGTGAGAGTGGTGCATATACTTTACTTTAGAATTTAAATAATGGTTGTTTTCAAAGAGATGATAAAAACTTGTGCAAAAAAAGTTAGAGGCCCCATCTGGATTAGCTGGTAGTGTATTCTAACGAAACCTTTTTCCTGAAACCTCTTTCCTCCATCTTGGAATCAGACTTGGATCACATGTGTTGGAAGGAACTTAGACTAGAAATTGGCATGGATTGTCCTCAACTGAAAGCATTTCAGTGTACATCATATTTTTCATTAAAATGTGGTGTGGGTTTTTTTTTGTATAGTTCATAACCTGGATATCTTGTTCTATATTCTGTTTGAATACAATGCTGTATTGTTGCTCATCATTTCTGATCATTGTGGTGACCATTTATTCAGGTGAACCTTCTGCTTCTGTTTGTATCTTGATGTCACGTTTGCATTCCCAGTGCTTAGCCTGTGTCTGTGTGGCCTGTTCCTGTCTGTTCTGCCTATATTGTGGAAAAAAATTTCTCTCAAGCTTGTCACACTGGAGTATGACTTCTGTTTGAGCTATTGGGCGTTAACTAGCTGGCCAACGGAAATACAAATAAAATAAGAATTGTCCTCTCTTAGAATAATTTTGGCTGGAAAAGACCTTTAAGGTCATCAGGTCCAACCATTAACCTATCACTGCTGATTCCACCACTAAACCATGTCCTCAAATGCCACATCTACACATCTTTTAAATACCTCCAGGGATGATGACTCTTCCACTTCCCTGGGCAGCCTGTTCCAGTGCTTGACAACCCTTTCAGTGAATAAATTTTTCCTAATATCCAATCTAAACATCCTTGGGCATAAGCTGAGGCTATTTCCTTTTGTTCTGTTGCTTGTTAACTTGGAAGAAGAGACCAACACCCACCTGGCTATAACCTCCTTTCAGGTAATTGTAGAGAGTGATAAGGTCTCCCCTCAGCCTCCTTTTCTCCAGACTATACAACCTCAGTTCCCTCAGATGCTCCTCATGTGACTTGTTCTAGACCCTTCACCAGCTTTGTTGCTCTTCTCTGGCCTCACTCCAGCACCTCAGTGTCCTTCTTGTAGTGAGGAGCCCAAAACTGAACGCAGTACTTGAGCTGTGGCCTCACCAGTGCCAATACAGGGGGACAGTCGCTTCCCTAGTCCTGCTGGCAACACTATTTCTGGAACAAGCCAGGATGCTCTCGGCCTTCTTGGCCACCTGGGCACACTGCTGGCTCATATTCAGCTGGCTGTTGATGAACACCCCCAGGTCCTTTTTAACAGGGCAGTATTCTAGCCACTCTTGCCCAAGCCTGTAGCAGTGCAAGGGGTTGTTGTGATGGTAACATGTTCTGTCATGTTAAGAAATTTGTAGGCTTCTGATCTCTAAATTGCAAATTTCCACTTCTGTCACCATCCCCAAGCCATTTTCATCCCCAAGCCATTCACTCGGATACAGTCAGGCCTTGAATAAAAGAGGCTGTCTCCTCTGCCACACCCCAGATCTCACACCAATGCTAGAGAACAGCACCTTCAGCAGGCTTTTCCAAGCTGTTTCATTTGTTTACAGGGTGCACAGCAGTGCTATTGGGAATGCAGGGTAAATGTCAGGACGTTGTGTGTAAACCCTCCAGTAGTTTGTCATGTCTGGGAGGAGCTGGGGGAAAGGGACAGATCTGTGGGAATATTGGAGGATTATAAAAACCTGAGTTATCTTGGATTTCGAAATCTCTTCCTATAGAATGGATGGACCCAGAGTCTAAAAGAAGAGGTCAGAAAGGAAAGTCTCTGCCATGATAAATACACCAAGACAAGCCTTGGATCAAAAAACACATGGAGGATTTCAGGGCTATCAAGCTGCTTATGCTAAAACGCAGTAAGAATCTGGGTGAAGTGTATAGGCATGTATAGATGTGTATATAGTGAAAATACTGGAGAGGATTCTTCCCCAAGGCTGGGGAGCACTATCCTCAGGTAAGGCAGCTTTCTGGCCCTACATAAAACAGGGTGTTAATTCTTATTATTTTGGCCCCAGGTGGTCTCTGTCCTTCACTGCTGATGCTAGCAGAAGTAGTCAGTTTGGCCAAATTATAAAAACTATTTTCTGTTCTTAATTTCTGTGTGTTTATTGTTCCTTCTTTAGAATAGCTTAAATATTTCTCCAAACAAAATTTTGTTTGGAAAAAAAAGCCAGTTCTCGCTGTTTTTTAAAAAAAATTATATAGCTGGATTGATTTATGTTCCTTATTAGAGTAATAACCCATCTGTTATGGAGTTAGGTCAATTCATAAAATTATAAATCTGGGAGAGAAAAGGTCTTGACTCTTTCCCACGGTAGGCATTTATTCATGTTTGAAAGTTCTTGTTTACATTTGTGCAGAGTCATTATTTGGTAGCAAGAAAGCTGTGTGGAGGAGTAATACTCTTGGTGTTATAGTGCTGTTGTATCTTTCTTTTTCTTATGCAAAGCAGTTACAGACCCATAATGTTCACACCTTTGTTTTGGCATGTATGTGTCTTGTCATTCCTGCTGAGTACAACGGTAAAGGCACTGATTTTTTTTTATTTATTGATAACTTAATGCAAGTGTTTTTGTGGGGTTGGTCTGTCTTACAGGACTTGTTTATATGTTTATAACCTTCTGACACCACAGTGAGATTTCAAATTAAGATATATTAATATACATTACAAGCATGTGATTGCTTTTGTCATTGTGGAATAGATGAAAATTAGTTCACTGCAGTAGTTTTTATCTTAACTGATCAAAACATCTTCCAAGGATTTTTCTAACAATATGTGATTGGAATAACAGCTTCACATGTAGAGTTCCATGCTGCAGCTGAGAGGCATGTAAATACAAGCTGCTTATTTGCAAGAAGCTTCCAGATTCGCAATATGATTGCTATGGAAACCACACAATGAAAACCTTATAACCATCTGTGTGGTTTGCTAGATTTTGTTGCATAGCTGAGCTGTTTTTGTTTACTGTTATTGAAATGTTGACTGAAATATATTAACCCCCAAACTGCAATTATCCAAGGTATAAACTAGTCTTGTGCAGTGATAGTGTCTATGTTAGAGACTAGAAGACAGTAGAATACAAATTAATAATAGCATTAAATTAGATTCTAATATAAAAAGATGGTTAAGGAATGTGTTTGTAGAAGAAACTGCTAAGTTTATGTGTATTTATCATGGAGATACCACATTCCACTGAAGGAATGAACTGTTCATGCTGAACTCTTACCCATTTTATACTCAAGTAGTCAGAAAAAATTGTAAGAAAAAAAAAATCAATGAAATAAGGTAAAAATCTCAGCTAGTGCAGAATTTATTGTTCACTTTTAAAATTATGTGGATGGTAGAGACATCTATGATTGGGTGATTTGTTTGTTTGTTTTTGTTTTCATTTTTTTCTTTCATTGGACTGCAAGTTAAGTATTTTCAACAGCTTTTATGGAATAATTAAAAAACCCTTAACAAATATAGTTACTTCCTTGTTGCATTGTCATCACAAGAATTTTGTCGGTGGTTTGCCATTAGGGCCTCTGAGTACTTACATGTTATGGAACATAACCTGTATCTCAAGGGATTTTTGGATCTATTGCTCTGGAAGAGTTCACTGGCTTGATGAGTGTTAATTAATTTCATTTTGACTTAGTGAGAAGGTGGAGAATACTTTCTCGCTGTAGTTGTGATGATGGTGTGAGGAAGAGATACAGAGGAAATATCATACCATATTATTTTAGAAGTCTGCATGATTCCTCTTACACAGTATCTTAATAACAGAAGCACTTCTTTATTTTTTATTTTAATTCTTCATCTTTTGACTATCCCATGTTGCAACACTAACTTTAGTATGTTGCAGCTGACTGCAGCCAATGCCTGGGGTAACTGAGGTTCCTGTGTTTGAAGGACATCTTCTGCACATAGTTATTGCTTCAGAATGTAATACCAGAAAACACTAGGAAGAACCATAGATTCTTTTTCACCATCCTAAGCCAAGCCTATTTACATCGGCTCTGCTGTTAACATGATTGCATTAGCAAGTAATGTGGTCTGTTTGCAACAGATTCATAAAGGACAAATTTGTGCCAAGGACATGATGTTCACACTGTGCATGTTTCAGAAGTTTTCCCATGCCGTCACTTTAGTTTGGTTTCATGGACCAAATGCCCCTTAGTGGCTGCACTGTGTTCAGTGTGCTTATGGAGTGCCTTCACCCATCTAATGGCACCTCAAAGCTGTCCTCCTTGTGACAACTCTGTAGTGTAAAGCAAAGTGTGAGAAGTGGGGATAGTTGGGATCCAAACCAGTATGCTAATATGGACAGCCTTTCTTTGCATTTGGGACCTTTACAGTATTCACAGAACCTTGGTTCAGATATTTTCTCGTCTTCAGATATGAATCTAGCGAACTCTTCTTTGTAGGAAATATGTTTTAGAGGAAGGGGACTCCCTATGTTCTAAATTTTTCCATGAAACCACAATGCAATCTACAAGTAGTCAAATGTACCTTATGAGAACATCTCTTAAAACCTCCTTTACTGTTTTACTTCAGTTGAAGTACTCTCTACTAAAGCCAGTCCTCAGTTTAAGCTAGTCTGAACACTATGACAGGGATAGAATTAAAATCAACACATCAACTCACATAGGTCCAAACATTGAGTAACAAGTAATACTCGCATCTATTTAATAAACATAAAAATTTTTGTGTTGGATGTTTTAGGGAAAGGGAGCATCCTAGAAAGTGTGTGTGCTGATGGGAGAATACTACCCGAGAGTGGTGTAATAGTGAGAGCGAAGACACAGGATGCCAGTGCCTCCTAGTGCTCCGACAACACATAGGGCTGTATTTTTGCCATTTATGCTCCAACTGTGAGTGCTTAAAAAAGCAAAATTGAGTGTACTTGGAAATGGGCCACGAGGGTTATGCCAAGTAGGGGAACACATGTGAATGTAGTAAATAGTTAGGAGTGTTTTGTGTTGTACCGCAGCTTCACATTTTCCCTGTTGTATTGGTTTTGTTTTTTGGTGTTTGTTTTTTTTTTTCCCCTGGCTCAGATAATAGTTTATATTAATCTCAACCGGATTTCTAGCAAGACAGGAGTCAGGGAGCAAAAAACTCTTGCTGGCTTAGTAGAGCAGAAGTTTAAAGCTCTTTGTAGAGTGATGTAATTGTCATATTTGTAGGGCTGCGTATATAGGTTAGCAGCAATTATACATACTCATTTCAACAGGTCTACTCTTGTGCTTTAAACATCTGCTTTAATGTTTGCAGGAACAGTCTTGTGGATAGATGAAATTTTTACAAGGCAGAAAATCCTTTGAACTGTTGATATAAAACTCACTCGTCAAAGTAGCTAGGCAATTACATACAAGTTGTACAGTAAGGATCATTTTAAAAGCTGTGAGTTCTGTATCTGTTGTCTGTCATTAATAAAATATCAAAATTAGTTGCTGAAATGTGTGTCCTAAAAAGAAACATGAATATCTGTATAAAATGTGATAAGTAGCAAAATATTAAAAGTCCAATTCTTGTTTGAGAAGTGGGTTTATCAATACACTGTTTCCTCATTCAGTACAGCAGCTTAGTCAGTTTTGATATACTGTGAAAGCCAAGATAAATCTGTTTCTACTTCCTTAGGAAACTAAAGAAAGAACACAGCTGAAAAACCTCATAGTTTGTTCCCTTTTCTTGCCTGATCAACAGAATTGTTGACTGTGAAATGTGAGGAGCAAATCTTACGTCCCTGTACTTAGTGGAGTGTGGATTTACTAACGTGAATGTCTGGGTAAAACTGAGTTCCCCATCTGTGCCGGACAAGGAGTATGGAGCACATCTTTCGAAACTGCCTATGGGGATTTCAGTGTGTTCCAAGCCTGCTAGCCAGACAACATGTTTCAGAGCTGATCACTGCCAGGCGTTCTCTTTTCTTGTCTCCTGAGCTTGCACTAAGTTATTTGATACTGTCAGGATTGCTTAAAACCATGATCAGGCGCAGCAGGCAGGAGCACTGAATGCATGGCAGCTGTAGTGGCTGTGTTCCCATTGTGCAGGTGTCCAGCTAGCATGTCTCTGACAGTGTTGAAGGTAAGATGTCCCTCTGCCTCCTCTGCATACTTCTCTTAAGAGAACTTTGGAATTTTTGCATGGGCTGGGGATACTTTTTCAATCCTTGGTCTCCTTTTCTAGTTCTGGGCAAGAAATGTACACAGCAGAATAGGACCCTAATTTTGATTGTCTCAGAATGACTGAGAAACAGCAGAACTGCCACTCTATGTTACTGCAGTCGGAGCAGAGTGAAAAGGGAAACAGATGTTCTCAATTGAGATTTTGAAAGAAAACTCTTGGAGTGTTTGGATGGGTAGGGGAAACCACAGAAACAACCACATTCCAACTTCTGTACAAATGCAAAATAGTAAACAAGGCTTACAATCTGAAAATGTAGTGGGGCTTTCAGACTGGTGTGGACTGTGATTCCTGTCAGCTGAGGTGTCCCTTCAGAGTTTCATTTGCAGTTGTGTTTTGCAGAAGAACGTGTTCCTTCAAAGACTGAAATGCCAAGAAAACTGAGTGAGGAGGAAGTTACCACTGTTTCAGGTAATTAAAATATTTCCTTTTTATTTTGTGTATGCACTTCTTTTTTCCCCTTTATTTTCTTGTATCTTACTTTGCTGTTTTAAAATATTTTTATAGCTTTGTAAAGCTGTCTTTTTCATCTGGGTATTTAATGGCAGCAAAACTGCTTAGCACCACTTAGGATGCATGAAAACCACTTGAGAAGGATTTATAAAGTAAGCCAATTTATACAAGGTATTCCTTCCTGAATTACTTTGTAATGACTCAATTAGCTTTCATTTCTGCACAAAGGAGATTTAGTTGCATAAATTAGCTTATCATCATTGAGGAAGTGTCACTGCTAAAGGACAGTTTATAGATACAACATGCAGTTGCTGTCAAACCTATAAGAATGTAATATAGACATCTGTGTATACTTTGTGCTTGAGCAGAACAGACTTCTGCCATTCAGAGACTAACAGGGGACAACAAGTTGCCCAAGGGACTGGCAATGTAGACATCTCTGAAAAGGTCAACTTGACACAGGCTCTGACAATCGACCCAAAGCTCTGTCTTCTTTGATAAAAATCAGATAAACTTAAGACCACTAATTGATCTGCAGCCTGTTTAAATGTTGCCCATGCATATCTTCATTGCATATGATTACCACAGAAAGCAAATGAATTGGGTAAGAAATGCCAGAGTCCAGTGACAGCAGCATAAAAATTGGAAAAGGACACATGCCCAGAAAGGCTGTGAAGGATATTCTCTCAGCTTTAGCCTGGCAAACTGCCCATGTGCTAATTATCTCTGGGACTGGAAAAATAACTGCAAACACCATGTAAAGTCACATGGCCAGACAACGTTTCTTGACAGGTATTTCCAGTTATGCTTTAAAACAAGATATATATGTGCTTCAAGGGCACAGACCTTTAGATAAACTGTTGGTGATTTGACACAGCAAGTAGAGAAGACTTACTTCTTATCAGACCTTACACCTTTTTGAGATCTGCTGCATTGTAACAGTGACCTGCATTGACATGCAATCTGGCTGTCCTTCCCTCATCGTACATAATACACATAATTCTTTCAGGGCTGTCAAGGAAGGGGTGGGCAAGAAGAGTTCCTTTAGGAAGTAGCTCTGCAGTGCTCTTCCTGTTGCAACATGTGAAGAGGAAACGGAGGCCTGTTTTCCTGACCCATACAGGAAAGCTGGAACAGGTTGCTGTAAGGAGTTTCGGGTTGCTTTACTTGGAAAGGAAACAAAAGCCTAGTCATCAGATGCAGTTAGCATTGTGCTCTGCTAAAAACGTGTAAAATAACATGACTCATTACAGCCTTAGTGTTTAGTACTCATTTAGGCATTACTGTAATTATAAGAGCGTGTTGTCATAATAGAGTGTGGGGTCAATCTAATTATAAAGTTGCCATCAGCTTTTTTTTTTCACTGGTGTATTTTCTTCAAGTTCTAACTGATCATACTTTTAAGAAATCAAAACCTTAGCACCTTCTTTTCTGAAAAGTTTCAACTGCTATGAAAGAAGCCTTATCAGTCTTACTGGTATTTGTGTAATGTCCTTGAAAATACCATAACAGTTTTCCCCAGATGTCAGGTTTATTTAGAGCAATATTTTTATGATCTGATCTTAGTTAACCGTTTAACACTGGAAATTTGATTGACTTTTAGGGCTGGCTTGACATGAGTATTTCTGATAAGCATCACATCATAAATGTCTGACTTGACTCGGTATTTAATGATTCTCCATACAAACAATGCATACATTCCTAATTTATTGCCTAGCTTTACTTAACCTTAATTTTAGAGAAAATATCCTCAAAATTGTCTGTGAGCTCAGTCTTATCAGGTACAAAAACCCCTTTATTTTTCTACTGTTTTCTTTTTCTAACTTACCACTACTTCAATTGATGTGCAGACTCGAGTTCTTTTTATTTGTTCAGTCTTGATGCTGACTGTTGCTACTGGATAGTTTTGCATTAGTTGTTACTGACCTAAATATTTGAAAAGAAAAAACAAAACAACAACACAAAGCACTGAAGAGTTTCAGTTATATAATATAAAGCTTGCTGAGTCTTTTTATGCTACCACTATATACCCATTATTTCCACAATCACTATTTCGGTGAGTGTCTGTGTTGTCTCAGTGTAAATGCCTTGATTTAAGGGTAACTAAGGAACAATAGGAGAAAGAAACTGAGAAAGATCATACTGAACAGATTGGGCTAGATGAGAGGTGGAGTTTAGATATATTTACTACAATTTTTTTGCCCTTATTTCATACTTCTTTCTGGCATGTGGGAAGAAGGATGAGTAAGTAAAAGAAGACATTCTTTGCATTTTAGAACATCATCAGAACAAACAAATAACTATTTTCTTTAACAGGGTATGTCTCATCTGGGCCTTGAGAGTCTAAATCACTTGTGTAAGACAGTCATTTCTGTACATTAATTTTGAACTTCACCTGTCTCTTCATCTTTAAGCCTTCAATACGGTAAACATTGAGCACATTATCACCAAAAGGGGATACAGTAGTTTACCAGAAGTTCACCTCTTTCAAATATTGTTAAGTAGCCCAGACTAGTATTCTTCAAATCTGATGCTATAAAATTTGACAAGTCTGATCAGGAGTCAGTATGAATCAGAATGGGAAGCTGTTCAATGTAGTGGGCAGTGGACCACAGTGGTGAAAGGAAAACATACATGCATGTTCCTTCATTGCAGAAGCAATGCATAAGCAGGTAGTATAACTCCTAGCTCTGAGTTGCTACTGTAGCAGGCTTTGTCAGTTTAGATGCCATCAAGGTTAAAATGGAAGATCAGTGAAAATCAGGCACAGTCACATTTATTCCAGTGTTTCAAGTAGTGCATTTCAATACTTGGGCTGTAATTCCTGGTCCTGTTCTGCTCAGTTTATTTTTTTGCCAGGTTTGTGCACAGAAATGGCAAGCACCAAAATTGGAATAAGGGAGGGGGCAGAAATGGACCAGCCTGCAGTTAGATTGGCTTAGGCTGCAATGGGACAGCAGAATTAAATCCCTGTGAAATATGTAATCTTAATCTCTTTTTTCCAGGTTTTGTGTTTTCTGTCTATTGCGGCTTTTAGAATATTCTTACACTTTTTTTTTTTTCTTCCTCCCTTGAATAATCCCTGGACATTCTTAAGTTTTAAACAGTCTACAATATTTGAAGTACATGTTTGAGTGTTATACTTGTCAGATTTTTTTACCTTAACTGTTCACCTTTCTTTCAACCATGTACTGTCAAGTGCCAGTATTTTTCAGTGAAAGAAGCAGTCTGAAAGCTGGCAGTCGTTGCTGTTTGACCTGTCAAATAAATTTTGAAGTTTTTTCATCAGTGTATGGGACAAAAATACCTGTTTTTCCTATTACTGCTACTGGAAAAACGGTGTTGGCAGGAGAAAACCATGAGGAATTACTTGTGGAGATGTTTTGGATGCTGTTGGATAGTTGTTCATTCAGATAGCAGTCTTGGAATGAAAGAACTGTTTCTTGAAGAAACAACCTATCAAAAATCCTGCTCAGCCATTTCTTGTGATTGGTAATATTAAAAGCAAACTGTTTCCTACCCTCTGCTACACATTTTTATTTATCAGGTCTTATTCATGTTGTGGCCTAAGTGGCCTTTGTAATATAAGAGACTTTAGTTTAGCAGTTTTGTCGTCATAGTATATTTCACAGTGCATAAGAATAGACTGTAATTGTGTCAGAGTAATGGCAGCAAATCAAGACCTTTTGAGTTGGAACTCTAATGGGCACATAAGTTCATAATACTAAGTCCACCAGATGTTTTCAGGTATTACATGTGTTTAAGAAGCCCCACATAATTTCATTACCATATAAATACCGAATTCCTTTATCTAGGTCTTCTGGTTTTGTTTTACTTGGTTTTCCAGAGACAATCAAATTAAATTTGGCAGGGCCCTCTCCAAATGAAAGAGGAGCAGAAGTAAGAAAGAATGGGCCTCTGTTTTACAGATGTTTTTTAGCTTTTTTTTGTTTGTTCTGCTTCTATGTTTGCAAAGAACTACAAATTATTTTATGAAGCGTTTTGCCCTTTAGATTCTGAAGTTAAATATACAATTGGCTTTTATGCACTTAGAGAATTTTGAGAAATTTGTGCTGGTGGGTATGACGGGATTTTAAATTTGAAATTGACACTTGTTGGAAGACCAGCATAGTTGTTCACAAACTTACACTGGCACTTTCTCTCCCCTTTTTAAATTTTTGTGCTCCTTGTATACTGCTGTATGTTTTTCCAGGATATGTGGCTTTGCGATTTAAACAACTCTGTCTTATGTGGAATTCACAGGTGAGGGCACAGAGCCATGGTTGGTCTTTGGGCAGTATCTTCACTGTAAGAGCAAGGTTATTTTAATATGCATTTTTTCCAGTGTTGCCATGTTATTAGTAGAGTTGCTTTCCCACTTTAAGGCTTAATTAAATGTTCATGATGAACATCTAGGAAGAGATGTGTCTAACGTGCTGTAGCATCTCTTCTATTGCTCACGTTCTCTGTGTAACTCCCATTAGTGGTAGCAGGAGTTAATTGAAGCAAATAAAGGAAATAACAGACCTTGAGTGATAAAGATCACTGTAAAAAGTCATGAATCAGTGCAATTCTGAAGAAGTAAAAGTGCTGATTAGTGTATTTTAAACCAAATCGATAAGACAACTGCTGAAAGATTTGAAAGGTGGGATATACTAAAATAGCTCTTTTAGTATTTTCTCACAAGGATTCATAATATCTTTTGAGCAACAGATCTTGGAACTGGTCAGTGTGGTATCAAAAAATTGAGGGAGAGATTCAGATTTAATAGTTATCAAAAATTAATTTCTTGCTAACCTGTGTTCATGCTTATAATTGTTTAATGCTAAATTGCTGAATAATGAGCTGACAAATGGGAAGTGCCAAAATTCAGAGGTGCAGCATTTCAAACTGATTCTGCCTTCCTCTTGAAATTAATGTGTTTATACACTTTACAATAACCAAATCTCATCTTTCTGAATGGTCAGGAGTTTTTATATAGGTATATATTGGTTACTTTTGGTGTGCTGACAGAAGAATTTGTGCACTGGTAGGCAGAACTCCCCCTAGTGCAATCTGGCAAGTAGTAGCTACTCATCACTCATTTATGGAGAATTAAATGGTGGCTAACTTGCACGGCAGCTTTAAATTCAGGCTTGTCAATGTTCAGCCTTATGACAGGATTGCTGTCAAAACAAGATAGCCCAGAACACAGGCTGAATTGGATAAACAGAAAACAAGCTGCTCTTGCTCCTACAGAGAGGATTAAAATGAAAATCTTAAGTATTTGTCAAAATAGGGAAAAATACAAGTTGAACACTGCTGGATTTTTTAATAGCATGACACTTTCACTTGGTACTTGATATTTTGGCAGGTTTTTTTTTTTCAGTAATAAAGTGAAGCAATCATGATTAAATTGTAAACTATAAATAATGGTGTAGAGTGTTAACGACATGCAAATGTAACTGGTATATGTTGGAATAACCAGCAAGCCTGCTGTTCGAGGATCATATAACAAAACTAAGATGACAGCCTTGATCCAGCCAGTTCAGTGATATTTATGTTATCAGAATTAGAAGATAGCTTTCCAGTGATGTAAATTATTAGTACATATACATTCTGTCTGGTTAGTGTATACATAATGTAACTGGTCATCTTAGTGGTATAGCTTACATTCTTTTTGCATTAACTCATCACACTCCATTCTCATGGAATTAAAAACAGGAAATAGTTTGCAGTGTAACAGAAGCACCCAGTGTATTTAACCGCGTGTAAGGGCTGTGTTTCAATAGACATACTCTGTATTGTAAGTGTATGACAAAGCATTTATTACTGTGTTATTGCCGTATTACAGAGCAAAGAGTGCTATATAATCAATCAGTTAATGGTCTGTATGGCAGCTTGAACACAGCACATCCATTGTGCTTATGCAGTTAGAAGGATGAGTTTATGACTGTAGTGTAGTTGCATGTTTAGCCAGAGCTTAATATCCTAAACTGGAGCTGACACAAATATTTTTAAAATGCAGCTTCAGCAACAGTTTCCAACTTCTCCAATATTTCAGACGGAACAATCAAGGATTATCTCAAAGGTTCTCAGAGAAGTTATTTACTTTTTCTGGAACAGGAGAGGGAGGGGAAGCATATCACAAAATACTTACTTTGGCTTCCTTTCACAAATTGCTATTAATTATATTATAGCAATTTTATCAGTTTTGAGTTGAGGTACAAATAGGGCTTGCTGGAAATACATTAGTAGAGGAAAACTAGCTGCTCTAAGTTGCAGCTGGAAAATGCTTTGTAAACCTGTAGCTACCTGTCTTTAAGTGATACAACTTGGCAGTAAAGGGCTCGCACATCAAACTTGCTTTTGTGATACAAAGGAGCTTTTTCTAAAAAGAGGAGTAAGAAATGTGCCCTAATTGCTTTGTAGCATCTGGGGATCTAGAGTAACTTCAGTCTCTCAGTCTTTGTCTTTTTGTAACTAGCTGCTGTTTTCTTTGCAGATAGCAAAAATACCGACTATGCCAATTTCTATCAAGGTTTGTGGGACTGCTCAGGAGATGAACCTGATGAGTTGACATTTAAACGTGGAGACGTTATCTTCATCCTCAGCAAGGTACAGGATGCTACTAGGGCTATGTAGCTGTAAAAAGAGAGCCATGGCAGAAGGGCACATTCCCACAGTCCTACAGGGGGAAATTGGCACTCCCTTTCAGATCCTTTGTTTGCAATCAGATATTCACTGCAATTAATTATTTTGTCAAATGAACTATAATCACATTTCAAACATAGCTGTGTCACAGGAATTAACTTAAAAGCATGTTTATTTACTTGTTAAATCTTGGCTACCATTTGTTAACTGATTTAACAAGAGACAATGTGCTTTCTGCTTGTAAAACTTAACCTTGCAGAATTTTAAATTATCTTGTATGTTATGTTTTTTGCTTCCTGTTTTATAATCCTGACCATGCTGATTCTTGCTATTTGGGCATCTTGCTACAGAAGGGTTTGGTTTTTTTTGAACTATGCTTTCATCTTTGTATGTATATTGTAATTGTTCTGACAGCTTAGATTCCGAATTTGTTTGCTCTGACATATTTGGGCAATTTTCAATTTACAGCTTTCCTGTTTGCAAAGCAAATGAGAAATATAATTCCTCTCATCTAAAGTGATGATAAGCAGTATAAGCATGAAATTTTATTCTGCTTTAATATTGGTTAATTTTCTTTTTTCCTTAACCCTCTCAACAAAAACAGAATCTCTCCTAAAGTATGTCTCATCTCATGGTCTGTTTAAGCCTACTTCTGAACAATTAATCAAAGAAATTTCTAAAAATTGATGTAGAATATATATCTTGGATGTACTTGCTGTTCACTGTAATTAATGTCAAAGATATTGTAGGTCATTGAATTATACAAGTATGTGCAAGAAAGCTAAAGGCATCTGTTTGTCTTAGTTTCACACTTTTCAGTTTTGTCACAATTGCTCTAAATCTTCCGTGATACCTTTAACTGCAATATTTCTGGATAATAAATGTAACAGCTTCTGTTTAAATAAATTAAAGATTTATGGATGGAGAGATAGTACTATATAAAAATATAGAAGATGTATTACTAATGGTAATGTGGCCATGTATGTCTTTTGAGGTATTTCATTGTCACTTAAACTAATAACTGAATTGCATTACTAAAGGCTGCATAACACTCTTGGATTGGGCAGACATTCAAGCAGTTATACAGCACTGAAGAAGGGTACTAATTTAAAATAACTGCTTCTTCCTCCTCTCCCTCCCCCAAAAAAGCCCATGAACAAGCTGGCTCCTCTGTATGACTTGGGCTACTTCATGAGTTGTGCTTTCCTGGCCCGGTATCTTCAGCTTGTAGGTGAAAAAATAGTTTGCTACTCCTTCCCTAAAAGAGTGAGAAATTTAATTGAAAATAATGGAGCAGAATAGAAAAACAGTAGCTTAAGCTGACCTCTGTATATCAACTGTCTGGTAGTCATGCTGTGATTAATCCGTAATTGGTCCTTGAGACAGGCTTACTATTGCTCCAGATATATAGAGCCTCTCTCTTTGGGAATGATTTCTACTCCAAAATACTGTCCAGAAAATTCAGCCCAGTTTCACTTAAAGGTTGTTACAGCATTTTCAGAAAAATGAGTGTTGGCTACTACTGTCAGCTCTGAATTTAGGGTCCTTGGAGGGGAAAGTGCCAGAGAATGATCCATCTTCACCCCTCCACTTGATTCAGTTTCAAGGTCTGATAATTTACAAGCTCTTTGTCTGGGAAGTGAAAATACAACAAAAGGAAAAGTGAACTTAACTGCCCTGAAGTGGGTCAAGACTTTTCTTCAGAAAATATTTCCTACATTATCCAGTACATTAATGCTTGGATTTTGTGGCAGTCGGCAGGAATCTTTGGCAATTTTTTAATTTTTTCACACCATCTAGTGGTTGAAAATGAGAGATGCAGGTACTGTCAGGAGGTGATGTTTATGGATCCAAAATGGTGTCATAAATTCAGCTTCAGCTTGAACCTAGCAATGGCTTTATTGCCTTTCTATCATATGTCAGCCAGGTATGAACATAACTCTTGAAAATCACATTTTGCTGATAAAGAAGTAAGTACAGAGCACAGCAGTATTACAGTAGGAAAGGTGAAGCATTAACAAAATATCTAGCATATTTGTGCAACATGTACTAGTTCTTTATTTTACAGTGAAATATAAATGGTAGAGCTTGCTCTGATGAACGCAGTAAGATAGATATTTGTCTCTCCCAGCAGTAGTAATGCCAAAGCAATATATTTTTACCTGCTTTTCACATGCCTTTATAGAAGTTAAGGGAAAAGTGACTATTTTGTTTCCAAGAAATGAGATGATTAGCACAATAGAAGTAATTATGAACCATTTTATCAAATTTGGGCATTGATATGATTTAAATAAAGCAAGAGGAATAACATGCCATGTAAGTTTCTAGGTGAGTGCCTTTTAGACATATGAGCAAGTATCCAGTTTGGCAACATTGACTTCCTGAAATAGCCAAGTGTTATGCAAAGAGAAATCCCTCATAATTTGCTTTAAACTGACCATTGAAATTCAGTGTTAGTGCAATGAGCACATTTTGCATGATTATACTCAGGTAATACACATACCTATTAGTGTGATTACCTTAGAAAAACATGTTTTCCTTGTTTTAAAAGTGCATTCAGAAACTTTTTTGGCTATTATCTAAATATTTGTCTGTTGTGGCTTTTGTGTGGCAGCAGTCCTATGGGATCTTACTAAAAAAAGTTGAGCTTTTAATATAAACAGAATTTGGAGCACTGTTGCAATAGTACTTGCTAGATTTTCTTGATTTTAAAAAATAGTTAACTTTTCAGATTAATTGATCAATGTCTCTGTACAGATAAACTTATACTTTTATAATTTTAATTTATAGTATTTCTGAATACTCAAGTAGCTTTTGTGACTTAGACTATGGGTCTTGTGAACTTTCAGAAAACTATATACCCTTCTGCTATTCAGTAGAAAACATTTTATAGCTCTACTGATAGAGGGACTAATTAATAAGATTTCTTAGTTAATACTGACTATTAGAAATGCAATACTTGGGTGTCCTGTTTCTGGAAAGGATGATTGCTCTGAACTCCTGCTCATTTATGGGCTTGCCTTTGCTTTAAAGCCCATATGATAAATGGGGAAACAATCCCTGACATAACGATCCCTTTTATAAATCTTCCATAGCTCCTACTCAAGAAATCAATGTTCAAAACCAAAAACAACTGTGAGTGGAGGTAGCGGTATTATGATGATGATGATGATTGTTGTTGTTGTTATTATTATGGTTATTATTATTTTATTGTTTTACTATTATTATAATATTTCAATTTTTAATTTATGCAAGTGTAGCATTTGCAGTATTTGCTTTGGGTAGATGTTTCATGTTGGGAAATCACATAGTTTCATCATCCTTTAAATGAAAGGTTAGTTAAGATAGACCAATGCAAAGTGACTCTGGGTTTCTTGGTTTGCATAGTGATAATATGTAAGCATTTACCTACCTAATGAGAAAAAATTCTGGCATTGTGTCATCTTATGGAAAATAAAATGGTCCTCTGTCATTCCAGGGTGTGTTCAGTGGCCAATTTTGATTCAGAATTCAGTCTGCTTACCCTGATTTATATTGGAACTCTTTAATTGCTGTCTAGTTTGTCTCATGTCATTATAGGAAATAAAACCTAATAATGCAACCATGCAATCAAGCTGAGGCTTATATTCTTAAAGATGACCTTTTTATTGCTGTCTTAAAACAAGCCTACTACCTCTGAAGAAGTTTCATGAAGTTACCTAAAACATTTGTCATTTTGTGCTTTTTAGAGAAAATGCTGTTCTGTGCCAGAAGCGCTCCCTGGTTGATAGTGTATCATTCAGCAATTACACCAAAGAAGTCCTAAAATTTTTTAGCTAGTCTGAATCTCCTGGATGAATTAGAGGTGTTTTAAAATGTTATCTTGCCAAAATGGCCCCCTAGGATATTATTTGAAAATAATTTCTCCCTGCTTCTTGCACATCTTCAGCTTGATAGAAGAGGCTACTTGTTTTAACCCCACACAAGGCTATAGATATGTTTTGCTTTTCAGTTTTAAAGTTTGCAGATCTTCAGCTGTTAAGTTAATATTACTTATATTGCCCCTGGAAAAGACCAGGATAAAAATCTTGAATTCACACACTTCAGTTGTGGGTTTTTTAAAAAAAATACAACTCCATTGTTTTTTTCAAGGCATTGAAGCGTAATGATTTTCAGCAACTCTTTTTAAAAAGCAAAACAAAACAAGACAAAAACACCAACCCCCACAAACACAAAAACATACCATATGTATTGAACAATAGGGACTAATTGCACAAGGATCAGATGTTCTTAACTTTTGCTGAAGTCAGTAGAAGTTAATATGGTGCAAAGCATCTGGAGATCCTCATTGACACAAAGGATCTGTTCTGAAGGTAGAGACTGTTTTGGAAATCCTCCTGCATATGAAAGTTTTTTCTTCTTGCCTATCAGAATTCTCTTCTATATAGGACAAAAAAAATCAGGGATTTAAAAGATATCTGTAAAAAACAGGTGGTGTCTTTCTACCTACTGTGTTTTCCCCAGGTGCAAAAACTTTTATGATCAGTGTCTCATGGTACCATGGGTACATACACATCAGTGCTGTGAAATTGGTGGGATGGGGACACGGCGAAGCATCTGCTCACAGTGTGTTCAGTTGAGAGCATTTAAGGAGCCTGGAAAGCCTGATGGGATTTCCCCCCCTGCCTCCAACCCCCAGTCCTAGCATGCTGAACAGAGCTTTTGCCAGTGTGTTAAATGTTAAGTCATAACCTCTTCCTTGCTGCCCTGTGAAATACTTCACTGTGGTTAATACATTTCTGCTAGGGACAAAAAACACCAACAAACCACTGGTAGAAAAAGTGAAAACGTAGAAGTAGCTTAGAAGGCATTTGGTAATTTTTTTTTAGGTGCTTGTTTCATATTATTTGGCATAATAAATTCCCCTGCCCTGGTGCTTGTCTTGTAGGGGTTGCGGTGGCCCCTTCCTCCCCCCGGCAGGCCTCGCCTTGCCTGGTGTGGCAAATGTGTTCCCAGTCACATGGCAGAGCCCTGGCTGCACACTTGTGCATTCTCCTCATGGCAGGGTGGCTGGGTCTGGCCCTGCCCCCCTCTCCTATCCCTCCGTTTGCCTTGGAGCAATTCATTTTGCAGTTATTGAATTTCTTTGGAGAGTTATTTTCATACAGTGAGCATCACAGCACCTCTGGATCTTGATAGCATTTCTACATAAGGAGAAAGAAGCTTTGTGTTAGTAATTACCTAACATTGTCGGGAGCTGACTGCAGGCCTCTTTCTAGTGATAACAGAATAACCACATAATGTAGCTTTATAGCACATGATTAATAGAAAATAATTACACATCCTACAAAGGGATGCAATATTTCTTATAAATTGACTACAATGGTTTCCTGTAGATTAAAGGACTCTTCATTATTTTATCAGTCCTTCTGAAGTATAGTCGCTTGCCTATGTTAGCAGTGATGTTAAGAGCTGAATGCAGTGAGGGATACCAGATGGTGAACCCAGTGGTACCTGAGATCTGGAGCTGATGGTTACAAAAGCACTATGCTTCCCGGCTCATAAGAACGCATATAAAACTCCTAGCTGTATTCATATCCTTCTGCATATTAATCATTAAATTACCACAAATGAGGGCTTTAGACTTTTATTTTACACATCTTAAAAAGCAGTAATATGGGCCTCACAACAGCAGTGTATTAATTAAATTATCTTGTTATGAAGGAGTTTATAATTGATAATGTTGATAGAAACAATACATCAATTTGGATTTTATATGGGTCTTCAAGAAAAGGCTGGAGGGGGATTGCTTATCTGCCTGACTAACAAGCACTCTTTTGTGGTACTAAGTACGGAAAGAAGTGGACATGAGTTTAAAGAGAAAATTCTGTACTTCAATCAGTTCAAAAGGGAGTGCTCTCTAATTATTTTAAAACCTGAGATGCAAGTTTTTTATGCTTGGTAGCCAGGTATCTGTATTAGATAATTTTTGTTCAGATTTCTATAGACTGCAGATAGTTTAATTGGGATTCATATTGCTCTTGAGACCCATGCAAAGAATAGTAATGTAAAGTAAAAGCGTCTGTGTTGCAATATTGTCTGTATGCTGTAATGGTTGCAGTGAATCCCTAAATTAGTTTACTAGTCTGTTACATCAACATTCATTTCATCTTCTCACTTAGCATCATGCCAGAGCAGTAAGTGGTGTATTAGTGAGTAGCAAAACCCAGAAAGTTTTCAGAACAGCAGCATGCTTTTAATTTTAACTTATCTGAATTGTGTCTTTAAAAACAATTATTTCTGAGTTCATGTAGTGTTGCTAAGTGGAACGTTTTCAATGGATAATGTAGTCCACAGGCTTTTTCTGTGCCATTTGTCATACGCCATTTAATGACCGTTTAACTAAGCCACTTCCCTCATTTCATGTATTGTTTGCTTTTTTGACTGATGTCTAGCAAAACTTGCTTAATCACTCTTGTCAGTCACTTCATGAGTTCCATGTAACAGTTTAAAATCTTTTGTTGCTTTCTCTTGGAGAGATTTATTGTTGAGATTCCAGTCATATATGTGAGTACTGCTCCTTTCAGCAATTTCCTACTTCAGTCTGGAAATCCAGTTTGTATATTTAGCCAGTGTATTGTGAGATAAAACATAGATTTGGCTTTTTTTTTTTAAACAGGATGATCTAGAACATTGTAAACCTCAGTGTCAGGGTATTATTTAGCCTTTAAGGAGTTAGGGTGCAACGTGTACACCCATGGGAAAGGTTAAGAGCGGTTCTTACGTGGAGAGCAGTTTGCATGGAAGATCAGGTTCAGATACATTGAGACTTTCAGACCAGACCCACCTCCAAAAGTCTGTTCTGCAGTGGAAGGTGGAATTATTTGTGCAACTTTCTAGTTTGTGTGTTCACATAATAACGGAAGGTTTTGCTGCTGCTTTTCTTGTGCATTTTCTTTAAATCACACTTACTGCAGCACTGTATGGATAGCAGGATAGAATTTTTTAAATCGCCAATTCACTGTGAAGAGAAGAAGAAGGAAGAAAATGTGTAATTTTAGACTGGTGTTCAGCCTTTCACAATAAGATTAAAAAGTTTTTGTGTGCTTGCATGCAAGCTTTTTTTTTTTTTTTTTTAAACACAAAAGGCAAAAAGAAGAACCCTGGGCCCACATGCAAGTGGACCATCATCAGGGCTTCATCATAGTTAAGCATAGGGAGAGCTGAGTACACTAAGCACCTCATAGGACCCTAGAGAACTCTCCACCACACCAAATATGCCAGCAGCAAATCATTATAGCTCAGGCTCTAATGAAACTCCATTAACCCTTAAGCTCCACTTGACTATTTATAGCCAAAAAACTTTACAGTCAAAATAATCACTTACAGTGTTATCTCGGTAGGACCAATAATTCAGAATCCTACAGCCTTTTGCTTTTATCATCAGAAGTGCAGCACTGCAGGAAGCAGATGTTGCTTATCAGAGATATCTGTGTATTTTACATTTTGCATGTTTGTTCCAAAGTAATTTTTATCTTATTAATCATTCCATTTTGAATGGGGTCTCTGTTTTAATATGCTTCATTTGTAACTCAATATGTGTGTGTGTGTAATTTCAGCTGTTAGAATTTATTGAACTGCTGTTAGGATTGAACTTAAAATATTTACCTCATAGGAAAAAAATTAAATTTGGATCCCACAATACTCTTACTTGGTATTGCTTTTGGAAGATATTATTTCTTTTAAACTATTATAATTCATTTTGTTTTGTATTTATCTCACTAAGCCTAAACAAATTTAAAACAAAAGTACATTAGTCATCTGTCTAACATATGAGATCTGCTGCAGGATTTTCTGCAAGCCTAGAGCAATAGTAGACTTCATCCATAGAAAGAGATCATGTATTAGATATATAGTGTTCCTTTCACATTTGAGCAAAGTAGTTTTTAAAAAGAGTTGATTGTGAATTTCTTAGAGTTTAGCCTTGTGATACTAAAAGAATCCCAACTGATTCTTACATGTCAATGTTGTGCTATTATATTTTAGTTACAAAAATAAGGTTTTATTTTTGTGATGAAGAGGTCAGCTACTTTTAGTAGATGTTAGAGAAGTGTGGCTGTAATTAAGAAATTTTCTTGAACGTGCCTGACCTCTTAAAATTTAAACTTTTATCTTTGCCTAACTCTGCATGTGAATGCCTCTAACAAAAAGATAATGTTTTAATTGTAATTTTCAGTTGAAATTATTATAACTGTGTATAAGAAAAAGCATCCTTACAGAATTGCATTCAAAACTCTATTGCATTTATATCAGACTAAAGGTTAATATTGCATATTGTTTTCAATTAGGAGTACGATAGATTTGGCTGGTGGGTAGGAGAAATGAAGGGAACCATTGGCTTGGTGCCTAAAGCCTACATAATGGAGATGTATGATATTTGAGAGGCCTGGGTAAGTACATTTTAATCCAATCTTCTCTAATGGCTTATATGTTCCCTTGTTCTCTGTTTCATAAGTATTTCTTTCCTGGAACCTTTGTAGGAGTCCTGTTAACATAAAGATTGTGGCAAAATATATTGAAGGTTCAATTAAAGCACTTTTTCTGGGATTCTCTTTGAAATATTAAACCACAGTGTACAAAAGATATTAAGTATTTTATAGCTCCATTCCTTTTCCAGTTATTTTAAAATAAAATTTGTGTGCTTTCTATTTAGTTGTGTTACTGTAATAATACGCATGTATCTGTCTTTGCAGAAAGCCGTGGAAGGGGGTAGATACTTGGACTAGGTTTGAGATGCATGTTTGAGGTTTTTTGGTTAATGATGAACTTTTAACTTCCCTCTCCCGAATCAGGAGAAATCTGCACTTGCAATCAAGAATGGGGTGCAGCTGCAGTTTATAGACCCAGCCTCTGAAAGAAGAAGATTCTGCCGTACACGTTTTGTGGTTTCAGCGAATGTAGTCAGATCGTTGCCTTGTGTGTATTAAACATTAAAACCTGTAATTGATCATAATTCTGCGGAAATGTTCTTCTTAGCCGCTTTTTATAGAATCGTAATGCTAGGAAATGAAGTAGATGGTAATTAACATATGGGGCACAAGCAGCCAAATAGTGCCTGTTGCTCTTTACTCAGGCATATTAGCAGCACTCTGTATAGCTATAACACTGTGTTCCTTTTGGGGGATTTGGCTGTTTTTTCCTCTTCCTCAGATTTAGAAAAATTCAGCTGAACTTCCAAAGTAGAAAGCTTTTACCCCGCTCGTGTGTATTAACATTTTAATACTCACTGCACATTTTGTGCAGCTTCCTATGATAATAAAGGGAAATTTATGTGTAATACTGCAAGTCCTCAGTGTATTCTGCTCCCGAATGTTTTTGTATTATGTTTTAGCCAATGATTTATTTTTCTCATATATTTAGTATTGTTATTGTTAATTAATATTTTGTTACCACGGAAGGAAAGCTTGGTTCTTTTGCTGATGTAATAAATCAGCCTGTGTGGTAGTACTGCCCTGATACCATTCTGACATGGAGATGGGAATTATATGACAATTTGTAAAAAGATTAATATGTTAAACCTCACTGGTTTTTGCTTAGTCTACATGAGCTAGGTGGCATATAAGGGTAATTTTTTTTCTGTGGAAGTGTGAAATACTTTATCTGTATCATATAGATATTTTCACAGAGTACCTTGTTGATATGTGGAATTTCTGATACAAGTTGTGCAACAGACCTGGGTTAGTAAGGGCTACCTCCAATCCTAGTGTCTAATGCCTAGAACTTAGTGGCTTTATTAAGCATCAGTTGAAACAAAAAAGTATACTAGAACATTGTCAGTTTTGGACAAGAGGTTGGGCAAGTCAGAGTTAATACTATAAACCCTCTTGTTTTGGAGATACGCTTTACTACTAGCATGCAAGATCAACTTTTTTTTTTTTTTTTTTTCTAATCCTCCCACACACTTGATTTGTGAGACCCTTAATCTGCCAAAGAGGCAGGTCAAGCCAGTCTGTGAATTGCTGAGCCTCTGCAGGTCCCCTTGTAGTTGCTGGTGCTGTTTACGCTTCAGGCAGGCCCTGGAAACGCGGTGGGTTAAAAGGTAACATTAGTCTGAACTGGGAATTAGATCCTTTCAGTAAACTGTGGTGCTTTCTATTAGCTAATGTACGATGGTGCACTGGGTTCTAATAGGAGTCAAACAGGGTACAGAGTTTTGTTGTAATTTTTTTTTTTTTTTTTTTTTTTTTTTTTTTACAAAAAGAAGAGATAGTTGTTGAAATTGATTTTGTACGTTATCAGAGAAACATTAAAATGATAGATTATAGTCTTCAGATCTTCTACTACTTTAATTTATCAAGTGTGCTTGTGGATTGTGCACAGAACGTGAAGCGTTAATATCATGGTTAGAAAAGCTCCTTGTTAAGGTGGCAGTGTAATAAATCTGCCCACGGAAATGCCTATTGCTCAATGATGTCATTCCTAATGTCACCACCACCTACTTTTTGGGGAGTGAATGCCCCCCGCCCACCCCGCTGAGACGAGGTGCATCTGCGGGAAACTTGATTTAGGAGAGGAACGGGTGCCGAGCAGGCGCGCAGCGCTGCGCTGCGCTGCGCGTCGCTGCATTGCGCGCCCGCGGCAGCAGGTGGCACCAAATTTTCATGGCACGGGAGGATGCTGAGCCCGTCCCCTTCCCCCTTCAGTGCTTCTGCCGTTTTTCCAGGAGAGGGAGTCCTTACCCAAGCGATGGGTAGCAGGTCTGCCCGAGCGCTTCCTTCTCCTGGGTGGTGGCAAGGAGGGAAAGAAAGTCTCTTTTGTCTCTAGTTCTCCTTCAGGCCATTCCCCCCCTCCTCTTAGTATATGGGGGGTGGGAGGGAAGTAAACAAACTGCCTTAAAACTCAAAACGTGAAACCTGTCCTGAAACTCACTTGAAGTGTCTTGGAATGAACCAGCAATAGACCATGGAAAATGATTTACTTTAAATCTATGCAAACACCACAACCTTTTTTAGATAAGAAAAGCTCTGTTAATACAACTTAAAACTCAAGGGTAGAAAATGCTAATTGCTTTATCTTCTTTGTTTGCTTAGGTTGCACTTGCCTTTCTGTGAATTTCTGCTAATTTTTTTAAAAGGTGGCTGTAAGTTGTATTTTGTACAGCGTTTTAATTGATTATTTGCTCTGCTCTGGATTTGTGCTATACTGCCATTAGATCTTACAATAATGTTCTACTCTGCAAATTTTTAAGGTTCAAATAAAGTTTAATTGTTTGCAAACTGTTATGATGCTAATAATTCAACAGCCTGCTGTGTTACTAATGAAATTACTTTGTTATGATTAATTTGGAAAATAGTGTGTTGATTGTAGTAATTAAGCACAACAAGGTGAAGTAAATGATTCTAATGCCATCTGGCCTCCAGACTGAATGAAGAAATGAAATGGGGCTGTCATTTGAATTTATTCAGAGAAGTAAGGGTAATACGAATGCTTTTTATAGCAGAGGCACCCAGATATAATCATGCCACTCTCTAGTGGTTTTTTTCATGTGCTTCTATATACAGATAACTGGTTCCCATTTTTCCAGCATCCAGCTAGGATATACCTCTTTGTACATACTGCCACTGATTACGTGTACGAATGGTTGTGTGTGCACCAGCTCTTCCATCAGAGAAGTATGGATAAGATTTAGATAAGTTTTGTGCATCAGCTTACCATTTGTTTCTCTATTAATGATAAAAACTTCCTTTGACTGGAATTAAGCTGAATGTGAATGTTAATTTTTAAGATCCCATTCTATATTCAAAGCCAAACACATAAACTTTTGGGCTCTATGGTCTAAGTATGACACGGCATTAGAAGGAGCGTAAAGAATAACCCTTGAGAACCTGAATGTTGACACTGAGAAGCTATTGAATTTGTTGGCTGCTGCATCAGGCTCTCAGAACAGTCACTGAAAAACAGGCAATACAATTTTAAAGTGCCTTTTGCTGAATATTTTGTCCTCTTTCTGAAAGAGGTGCAATTATTTCCATAACCTGAACTAAGCAAAGAAGGTCACTGACTTCTCTATAGCCAAATTATAGAAATCCATATTTCTATCTGGGGTTCTGGCTTGATAAAGTTCACTAGGATCTGTTGGAAAGCTGTAAAATATTAAAATGTGATTAAAGTACCCAGGTAGATTACAATGGTCCACACTTCAGCTGCAAGAGCCATTTGATGTTTCCTCTTTCTCTCCCTCAAGCTGATGAGAAATGTATTAGTATGAACTGTGGAAATAAGTATATGCATGGAAGCCTTATAAACAATTTTCCACTGTACATAGCACAATGTGCTGATAAACCTTCACTTTCCAGGGTTTCTCTGAAGCTGTCATTTTGCGGACAAGTGTCTACTTAATTCCATCTTTATTTAGAAAAACTGGCACTGAGCTCTGTGAAGAGTGCTCTGCCAAATCTGCATCTCTCTTTTAGAGTTCATTTCCTGTCGAGCATCCCGTAGCTTACTGTGAGGGACCAGCACCAACAGCTTCAAACTGTGGACTCAAAACTGTGGATTCAAGCTGGGTTTAAGCACTATATTTCATGCTTCTGGAATGAAACTGTGATGTGGGCAGTGTATCCTTGCTACAGGAAGAAGTAAAGGGGGGCCAAGATGGTGACATCATGTGCAGGTCAAAAGGATGCTGCTTTTCCTATCCAACTGTGTTGTGCAATGGAATATGTATATATCTATATATAATCCCTTTAAATTGTACAGCAGAACAAGGAGTGATAAGCCATGGATTGTTATACTGTAGCCTTTTATGAACTTCTTCAGGAGTGATTTTGTAATGAGATCTAGAAGATCGTTTCTGCTGCCTGGAATTTTCCTTAGTTCAAGCTGCCACACAGGGAAATTCATAGGGAGCTGGGTTCTACACAAAGTAGAGGAAAAACCTCTGCACCTGAAAGCTATGACAGCATGAGTGAAATATAAAGCTGGAAATGTCAGCTTCTTCCTAGCCTTTTGGGAGGAGCAAATCTTTTAATTAGCAGGAAAAACTTAAAAATCTAAACTGCCATCTTGTAGTAATGTGTAGGAGAATAAAGTACAACAACGCAGGCAGTGTGAGAAGAAGAGCTGCTAGTAGATGAAGAGGCATATAGTTTGAAATGCCACTAAAAAACAATCTGTCTCCATTAATTTTCTACTGGAGCCAACTGATGTGTTGGAGCTTCTATCCTAGAGTAACCTCAGTGTCTCACAACACATAGAACAAACTTCCTTTCACCGTCTATTGTAAAGCAAGTGCTACTCCATAAAGATATTTGATGGCTAATGAGCATTTTACAGCAAGACTTTATGCTGTGAGATGAAAAAAAAAAAAATCTGCATTCAGTTACAGTAGGAGGATTTATGTTGGCAGAATAGAATTACCAGTTTGGCCACTTGTAGTCTGCTGTAATTGCTTGCATATTTGTAAATAGTGCCATGGGATTTTTAATGGCCACAGGCAATCAGGATTTTAGTTTTGCATCTCGTGCTACAAGACAGGGTCCGTAGCACCACAGGGCTGACCCCTATGCAGCACTGCCTGGATTAAAGGAAAGAAAGTATTACACAGGATCATTATCAATCTTTCAAACGCCAGCAGCATGGAAGTGTGCCTTGGCAGTCTCCCACCCAAGAGCTGTCATGGCCCAATGCTGCTTTTTAATAGTCAAATCTAATAGGGTCAGCATGAGAAGAGCAGAGCACAGACAGTCTGACAGGCGTGGGCAGCTCAGTTTATTCATTGGCTGTCGTCAGCCTCTGAGACTTACTTCATTTTGGAAGGGGAAAGATGAAATCTGTAAACAGTCATGTGGCATCAGGGAAGGAGAGGGACCTTCTTACTTTTCTGCCTCTCTCTTCTGAGAGAATTGCTGTTTTTTCCTTATATTTAAATTAAAAGCAGCCAGGCATGAATGCACATGTATGTGTGGGAAGGAGTGGGTTTTATTATATAGTCACAATTGTGTGTCTCCTTTCTAAAATGTTTGTCTGCAGGCTCCTAATAGCCACACTATCTTTACTAAAGAAAGATGGTACTTCTAGCTTAAAAAAAACTATGTATTTCTAATAGTTTAAATGCTCTATTCTAGTAACTTCTCTCTTGTCCTACATTTCCAGTGATGGTAGTACTCTTAGTGCATTATTTCAGGTACGTCTTAGCAAAATCTGTATGGTTTTTGTGGAACTAAGTTTTGTTTGCCTGTACCAATAAAATATTCCAGGCTCGGTTTTTTGCAGCATCTTTTTCCCTATTTTAAAGCTAATTTTGGATTGACTTTTAAAGGTATTAGACCATACCAAAAGGGGGACTGGGAGAGTGGGAAGTGAGTAATCTATGCATCTAGATTTCCACTAGTTAAAAAAATAGGCAATACACATTTACCTACTATGAGAGCTGTTTTTGAAGGTCTGTGCACTAACTGACTTTCTATCCATTCATTCTTTTCTACTTCTGAGACTGGCACATTATAGATGATGTGGATACTTAACCACTGCTAGACAGAGATTACCTATTCAGCTACTTACTGTCTTATGGCCACCCAAGGTCACCTATAGGTCATTATCGACTTGTGACCAGAATTGCTCTTCCTCTAATGTATCTACACTGCTTTGAAGACAGCATTCAGGAAATAAGCATAGTCTCTCATGGGCTTTGTAGATTTTCAAAAGGTGAAGGAAACTTTAAAATGCAGGGACATCATCCAAAATAATATCAGCAATGAAGCCATGTTTGTGACTAAGTGTGCACTTCTGTAAATGCTCTGCCTTCAGTGTACTCCTGCATCCATTTATTTTCACAAAATTATGAAAAAGAGAATGTATACCATGAGACATCTTCCAAAAACATCACGTTTACAGAATTTGGTCTAATTGATGTTTCAGGTGCAGTCTAAGGAAATGCCTGCTAGAGAGTGTGAACCTGAATCTGTACCAGTGGTGGCCTGTGTCAGACTTGGGCATGCAGTAGAGAACAAAGTCCATGTAATGGGCCCTTTGCTGAAAGCTGATCCTTAACCTATTCAGTATTCTCTTGGGCCCTTCGGCTGCAGTGGTGCTACTAAACGTCTGTAATAAATTCAGTGAGCTAGCAAGTTATGCAGATGTTTGTCCATCAGGTGTGGATGGGGATTTTGATTTACAGCCTGGTCTGACAGGACAGCATGTGAAACCGTGATGTGTCACATTCCCATTTATGTGTCCAGTCTATCAAACAAGCCATTGGTTCCAAGAAGTATATGCAACCCACAAAAGGATTTAATTGTGCCCATTTCATTAAATGCTAAAGATAATGTATGTCAGTGGGACAACATTCTGGTTGATGTTGCCCCTATGAAGAAGGCCTTAATGCAAAATACCCTTGCTTAGATGTCATAACATTTGGAACATGGGAAATTCAGTGTAAAGCTGACCAGAGTGACTCATGGAGATTGAACAGAATACTCACCAGCTACTGCGAGCATATTTATGTCATTTGGTAAACAGCATTTGGTTATGAATTAATTGAGATAATTCAGACAATTATTTCAATTATTTTGTCTAGTTAACAGCAACAGTAGACATACTGTTTGCTAAATATATTAACTGAAATTACAGTAGCTATTCAGACTACATTCATCATAATACTTAGTGACATCTGCCCTTCCTATGTCTGTGGGCTCTTGAATGTTCTGCTCATCCCAAGTGTTCTGCTGGTATTACAGAAAAAATTGAAATGTAGGCAGTTGTCAATGACACAAATGTCTTCTGTCTTTTCCACTGTCTGCTACTTCAAAACAGAGTCAGTTCTGCATGTACAGACTGAAACAAGGGAATTTTGCCATGTGACTCCCCCTCAACCTCCACAAAAGTTCTTTAGGTAAATCTTTATTTGTGGGCACAGTATTAACTCCTTATTGACAAGAGTAAGCATTCTGTCATGTTGTTCTCTTGGCTTCTTTGGAAGATCCTAAAACTTCTAAATGTGAAATAAAGGATTAAAAATCAAGTTGTTAGTGTTGTGAAAAGTAATCTTTGTGTTTTAAAGAATACCCCTAACCATGAGTTAGCCACCAGGATATAGGATGTCAGTTTATGTATGAAGTATTTCTTGATGTTCAAAATCACTCTGTGCCCAGCACTTAGCAAATATGAGAATTATGAACACAAAGCAAATGACTTTGGTGGTTCTGATCTCCAGCTGCCCACAGAAGATCTCAGTGCAAGGTAGTCCTCATAACCAGATGGAAGTATTTTACGGGCTTCTCATTTTTGAACTCCCAGTTCACACACTGATGGTTTGTAGACTCTGGGCTGAGGTCTGATTGATTAGGCCAGGGTTAATGGGAACTTACTTTTCCGAAAACATGGCAGGTATGCCAGCTGTATGCCAGCACAGTGAAAAGTTGTGTTTGACCCTGTCGGTTTCATTGTCCCTTCCCTTTACCTACCAAATCTTAATTGTATTGGGGCAGATATTATTACTGTCTTCAGCAACCTTCATTATAGACAGCTGTCAATGGCAGATGAATGCTTTGGCTGTACTTTCAGCCTAGGAGTAAGTGTATGATAATGAGAATTTATCTTGTTATATGGGTATACTGACACAGAATTGCAGCATCTGTATATGGGCCACTGACAGTCCCCATGTCTCCCAGTATATTCTATTTTCTCTAGGCCAAATTTATTGCTCTCATAATTAAGTCCAGTCCTGAGGACTTAATGAAGTTGCACTTTCTGAAAGTAGCAGGAAATACGGCTCTTCCCTAGCCAGGAGCCTGTGCAGTGTTGGCTCTGGTCTGCCTGGGATGTAATTCTGGCCATTCCTAACGAAGGGTGGGTGACAGAGGGCATGGCTTTAGAAGAAACTCTGTATTGAGCCTTTTTAAGAAATTCTGTATTGGGCCTTTTTATAATTTGCTCCATCTCACGTTCAGAATGCCTGGGTGAATCTTTGTTTGCAGTAAGGCTTGCAGTACTGGTTTGCTAAGTGGGGTAATTTTAATAATCTAATGACACCAGGAAGTAACAGGCGTACATGGCTCCCTTGTAGAGGCAGATGAGGCAGAAGGTGAAGCTTTCCAATGGTGAGGGCAGTGAAGTGTTAGGCTGGGTTGTCTGGGCAGCTTCTGCAATTTCCATTTCTGGAAGATTTGGAGAACCTGCAGGTGACAAACTCACCTGCTAGGAATGACTGAACCATGGTGATTCCTGCAGGGGCGTTGGGACATGTGTTAAATGACCTCCTAAGATCTGTTCCAGGCCAATTTTCTGCAATTCTGTAAGTCAGCGGTGAGCTGACACTGCTCTGAAATGGCAGAACAAATACAAGTCCAGTCTTAGTTTTTCTTTGCCTGGTATATTAAAAATGCTCTGTGGGTTCACATGTTCCTCATCATCTCCTTTCAACTTCACAGGCTCCAAGCAGGAACTCAGTTCACTATTTCCTGCCCAACAAGTGTGTTAGTTCATTATCTGAGAAATTAATTTGACCCACAGTTAGTATCTTTTTAAACACTTAAAAGCTTCTTTGAAGTATCATGTACCGTTATTTGCCTTAAAGAGTGTTTGGCAGTAGTAGATATTAAACCATTTTTGAGTATGTGCAACATTACCTTGATTCTAATTGCCACGGAAAGCATTTCACTCATGCATTTTTAAGTAAAATAGCTACAATTTCAAATTATAGCCATTTTTTCACCTTGGGTAGTTAAATTTTGTTTACCATGTTGGTGCCTAAATGTCTTAGGAAATAGAGAAAAAGATAAAAATAGTTGTTCATTTTGTCTGCTATTTCTTTCCCCTCTTCTGAGAACAGAAGGGCATTTTTGCAGAGTCCACTCAAGTAAGTGGAAGTGTTCTCATCCTTATAATAGGCTTTGGATCAGGTCCACCTGTAAGAATAGTACTTTTTTTTTTTTTTTTTTAATACCCTTTAATTGAATGTGTGACATATTTAATCCTGGCAGTAGCCTTTATCTCTGTGAAAAGTCCTTTTAATTCTCTGTGTAAGAAATTGTGTTCTGTGATGCAGCTACCTGGTTTTATTGAAACTCACGTCAGGAAAAAAAAATACTGTCTTCCCTGTCAAAACTGACAGTAATTATGAGGCCAAATATATAGCTGTGATTGACTTGTAAAACTAAATCTGTAATATTTCATGTTTGTAAGTTGACTTATGTAGTTTTAAGGAAATATAACCCATTATTTTCTTTGCAAACTGACATCTCTGTATCAATTTATTTTATCGTCTTTGTTTTTGTTTGTGAGGGCAGGGAGTAGACAGCATTTATATAGAATGTACTGGATGGCATTTAACAAGTCTGCTTCTGGGGAAAAATAGCATTCTTTCTAGCTAAACAGCAGCTAAAGGGAAACCTTTAAGCACACGATTCCTTTTATGTACTCCTCTTTATGCATGGTATTTCAGCAATAAATACTGTGTATTGATTACTTAATTGTAATGGAAACATACATGGACAGGAAGAATGTTATAGTCTATTTACTGCCTTAATTTTTAAAGAGTTTTTAAATTTTAAAATAGATAGTGCATTAAATGCAGTGTTGTGCTCTTCTGTGCAGAACTTGGTGTAGAAGGACTTTCTCATCAAGACTGTTACTGAGAGCTCTTTCTGTTTCAGCTGTCTTCCTTTCTCCTACGTTTGTAAAACCAGAAAAATCTGCCATTGGTTGTTTAGCCTCTCTCAGCATGTGTGAAATTCACTTCAGATCACAGAAATGGCTTGATATTGATTAGTGAAAAAGCCCCCAAAGAGGGTTCTTGTAGAGAACTGAGATTTATCCAGGCTAAGTGTAAAAGTCTCATTTGTTTATTAGCCTAGAAAAATCAAAAGTGCAATAGATTCCTGGTTAACAATTTCTGGGGACTCGTAGTAAAAGGGGATCCTTCTTTGGCTGAAGGAGAAAAAGGCACCTATATATCAAATAAGTCTATAAACCAAACACTGGCCTAAAGAATTCCTAAAGATAAACTAACAACAATGTCTCAAAAAAAAATTTAAAAAATCATGTATCCATTTACCTGGAGTGCAAAAAATAAATGTAAGTGTTGAAGTGATATATATGAACAGCCACAAAGAGGCACTTGGAAGTGGCATCCACAATGTTGTATATTGTTTCAAATGTACAATACCAGATTCTTTTGGAACAGAAAAGATGGATTTTCCTTTACAGGATAAAATATTATCCATTTACTTCATAATTTCTATGCTATTGGGTATTCGGATGGTATTGCTGTTGGGCTTTGAATTTTTCTTTCTTTCTTTCTTTTTTTTCTTTCTTTTTTTTTTTTAATATTTTAAATCCAAACCAGTGAAGGAAAGCCCAGGAAGTGGTAATTTCTTTGAATCTTAATGCGGTCTGTCTTCTTAATGAGCCTACTGCACTGTCCTGAAAACAGCCCTTTACAAATAAACATGCTGGAAGTGATTTAGCCACAATGTCCAGACTGTGTAAACATCTAATTATTACAATAAAATTGTCAATAAATATACATTATGGCTCCCTTTTCAAACATTAACCAACTTTCTCTTTGCTTGATAAAATGGTATAAATTGTATTTTTATGTCTCGGTGGGTTTTGTTTCCATTACCCTGCTTGCTGCTCTCCAGACAAAAGAACTCAGCCTAATGTCTGAGTTATTCCTGGATGGTGAAAACTCCTACAGTTGTTTTATTAATGTAAAGTCCAACGTTTCCTTTCACAGCAAAATGAACTCGGAGCTTTCACAATCTGATGTTTAGTCATGGCACCTGTTTTTTCTTATTTAAAAAAAGAAAAAGAAAAAAGAAAAAAAACTATAAAACCTGTTATTGCTGTGTCTG
>NC_067283.1:34395658-34488158 GCF_020740795.1 Apus apus | reverse complement strand
GCCGTTTGACAACCTTATGCATCTTTCACTGAAGTGTGTTTGAATAATGCTGGGCTTTCATCCTTAGGCCACTGAATGAAACTGAGCGCTTGTATGTGTTAATATTTTGCTGATAGCTGGAGAGATTAATTTTACAAAACATTTGCTCTGGCTCATGATGAACATTTCAAAATTCTCTTGATAGCTCCAGAAGTGGCACTGATGTGAATGCCTGCAGCAGCAGGAGGTCTGTGGGACATTCCTCCTCCCCCACCCTCAATCATGACCTCTGAGGATGAAACATAAGGACCAGTGCTCTGGGAGAGGAGGAGGAAGAAATATCAAAATGGGGTTTCTAGTGTTGTCCTTGGGCTTAAGCAACGGTAATGGTTGGCCAACTGTTATTTTTTAATACTGGGTGGCAGGACTCCAGGTGAGTGTTGTGATGGTGCCTCTCATGGCTGCGAGGTCTGCGGGAGGGTGGCAGCCTGCCAGCCTCCCCCCCACCCGTCATTTGCAGGTTGCTCTTTCTGACAGGCCAGTGTTAGTTACTGTAAAATGAGTGACATTGCCCAGAACTCACCTTTCAATCTGGAAGAGCGGCAGGTCCGTGCTCATGTGCACAAAGGGATCCCTGTGGGTGCGTGCCCAGCTACGCTCACCTGCACAGTGCTCCTCTCCACCTTGACTTCCCTCCATGTGATTGACGATAATGAGGTTTCAGCTGCCTTCTGATGCAGAAATCCTCACCACCACAGCGTGGGCAGCTCTGCTCCCGCAGTCGTGCTGCTGAAAGGCTATCGATTCATGCTTTTACATTTTTAAAAGGTCATAGCAATAATTCCACCTGAATCGTGCTAAAGTGAAAATAGTTTGCTGAGGTAATATGGTTCCTGCTCACTTCTAGTGTAAACAAAAGCCCTTGGGTTTTATTGCTGGTTTTAGTATATTTTAATTACATTTACCTGCCTCGCTCTCTCATCGAATCAACAAACTATTTGTAAAGTTTTAAGGTGAGTGACCTTTGACACTATATCACTCTTGGTTGTGTACAGAGATGTTTTTCTATTATGTAAGATGTGCTGGAAGTGCTTATCATAATATGGAGTTCACATTAAAAATTAAAAGCATAAGAATAAAACCTGCCTTTTTTCCCCTTGCCCTGTCATATATCTGTCCATTTTAATATGACTAAAATATCTACAGTGGTATGACTGTGGTATTAAATATGCTTACTTTTTCTAAAATATCACTGTAGTTAAACAACCCTCTCTGGCTCGACTGGGAACAGATTGTTCCCAACAGTTCATTTGACTAACAGGCTATATAATACAATGAGATAACTTATTAGAATACACAGTTACTGCAGCCCGAATGCTCTAGGAGGATGACAGGAAACCATGGATGCTATGGCTTAAATTATTTCAATAGCTGCACTGCAATTAGTGACTTTGTATTCTGTGTGGTTTATGGGACTTACAACCAGGGCTAAACTCATGAAGGAGAAGAGTAAGGTTTTATGCAGGGAATGAGCCTTTCTATATTCCTATAGGATTTTTTTCCCTATGTTTCTATTGTTTTAAATTACTTTACTGTGTCAATCATGTGTGCATCAAGAGAGCTCTTAGATTTTCTACCGGCTCAGCTTTATGCCTCCACAGGGAGCAACTGAAGAACTGAAGAGCTAATCTTTCCCACCCTACACCATGGGCTTTTCTGGGGCAAAGCCCAGTGTTTGAGAAGACATGGTAAATCATTTCCATCCTAATCATCTGTAGCATTAATGGTAAGTGACAAATGTAGAAATGGAAGCTTAAACATGCTAAGATCCTGTGTGCCTCTGTGCAGTCCCACTACAGTTCCCATAATTCACTCCACAATTGATTGTTAATTTACTTTAATACATGTGTTTGTAGCAAGTGAGCTGATAAATAGTGTGAAAGTGTGCGATAGGCTGTCTAACCTTCTTCATATAGGTGAAACACTACAGAGCTGAAATCCATTCATGCTCCCTGAACACAATGCTGTATTCTGGGTTTCTATTCATAGTGTTGTAAATTTGTCAGCCTAATGGGACACTTTGTAAGACGTTTGCCTTTTTAAGTGCTTTAATGGGAGCAGGTCTTAGATTGATCCAAAATCTAGCCTAACGTTTCATATCATGGAGTCTGGAATTGTATAGTTAGCTGCATAGAAGTTAAGTGGTGTCTTGTGCTTCTCTTTATTTTAAGCTGAATTTTATCAACCTGATACTAAGCCTACTGTTTATACATGGAATAAAGTCAACACACAGTTTGACCGCCCAGTTCCAAGGTTGTACTGTACGTTCATCTGGTATAAACGTGAGGGGAGGTGGTAAATAGGCAGAACACACCACTAAACTTGCATCTTTTTCCTTCTTTCACTGAAGTGGAAGGGCTGTGGCGATGGGTGTGAAATAGCCACAGCAGGGTAGACCCAATACCCATTGAGGGCAGTAACCTGTTTTTTGGCAACTGAGACAATGACAAAATAAGATTTATGCAGATATCCAGTGATACTTCCTTAAACTATTCCCTGGCACCCACTAATTTGCAGGTCAAGTACTTCTTAAGCAGAAGCGATGTCTCTATATTTAGTAATGCTGATGGATTTTTCTTCCCTGGGAGGATAGAGTGAGCTCAGTTACTCACTATGATGGGTGGCAAACTTTGGAAACAGTTCACAGTGTGAACACTTATGATCAATCTTATGAGTTCTTGAATGGTGGAGGATTGGGTCGAATAAGGCTGATACTAGGTTTGATAACGGCCACAGCTCTGCACTAGCCAGAAAATACTGTGCGTAAAGGCCAAGAGGCAGATGGTTATCTGACAGAAATGGCCAGTTAATGCAAGTCTTGCTCTGAGAGACTAGTGAAAATCCTGAGATGCAGTCTGGCTCTGAAATACGCCTTTTGCCAAGCTGAATTGTGATGGGATGAACATCTGCCTTGCATGTAAACATTGTGCAGTGCATTTCTGATGGAGGAAGAGAACCATTTTCCCTAAAACAATCTAAAACAGTAAGTATTCTTGAAAGTGTTGAGTTAGGAGACAATGGCACAAGGTGAAGACTTGTAAAATCAGTAAATCCGAGGTCCTTGCAGGGAGCTCAACAAGCCCTATCCACAGAACAAACTCCTTGAGAGTGCAGAGAGTCACGGGAACCCCCTGAGGTGCTTTTTGGTACCTTGCATGGTTGTGTGCCACCTACAAGCCTGGGATTGACAGTGTAGATCTCAGGCAATGCACCCACAGCCCTAATCACATACTGATCTGTGCTGCCACAACTCAATGTGTATTGCCCGGGCTTTTCTCTGCCCCTTTGTGTTACATCCACATGCTAGGCTTCCTCTGAGAAGGACTGCATTTATTCTAACAAAAGCTATCAATCTGTGACATTGTTTATAACAGGGAGGAAAAGTCAACATCAGAAATCTTTTCTGTGCCATGTGACCTTTGAGATTTATCATGGCTTGGATTTCTCTGAGGGTTGACAGTAAGGTGACGGAATGAGCTGTAGCATGATTTCTTTTTTTGTTTATTGGTTCCCTGTGTATGAAAAGGCTCTATAAATAATAATCACTGATGCAGGCTGGTACAATTGCTAAAGACACTTAACCTGCTGGCTATATCTGTCTTTTGAAGTGGTGTTTTCCTCCCTGGTTAATCGGGGGGCACTGGTGCTGCTGGAAGAAAGACGGCAGAAGTTTGGAGCATGTTGGTTGTGTACTTGGTGAACTTCTGCTGCAGAGAAATGTCAAGGTCAGAACATGATTGAAGAACCTTCTTCCTCTCTTGAAGTCGCTGTTCCTGTATGATATTGTTTTCCACTGTAGAAGGTTCTCTTAAAAATGAGGTTGAGATCCCTAAAGAAATTGCTTCAATCAGCAACAGTGCTTAATGACTGTTAATGGGAAGTGGAGATAGGATAGTAAGTGTTACTTTGATTAATAAGAGAACTGCAGAGAATTTAAATTGTGCCACTGATGGATTATTTTCTTCAAGCTTGATAAGCGCTTCTCATTTGTTCTTAAATTTGGTCAATACTGTTAAAGACAGCAAAATGAAGTATAATTAATTCTATTACTGCTACTCATACCCAGTGTTACTGGGAAACAGATTGCGATGCAGACAACAACGTTAGGTAACACTTCTGACAGGTTTATCATATATGGACCTGTCAGTCCTTAGAAGTAGAGAACCTTTTCTCCTTCATTGTTAGAAAGAGCCCAGCACTAAATGCCTTTCTTAGCATGTGTTGGTCTGTGTGAATCTGCCACAGAAATATTTGCAATGAAGAAAGTAGCTGATTCTGAAGTAGGTGGACAAACCAAACAGCTCCATCTTATTCCTCACCTGATACATGAGGATATTGTTAGATTTTGTGTACACTGCTACAGCTACTGAGTTTGCAGTAGTAGCACTTCGATGAACAGCGTTGTTGAGTACTGTATTGCAGTACAAGGCCCTGTGAAAATTCAGGATGTTAGAGAGCTTGGGTGGGAGGGGTGAAATGAGTTTTTTCCACCCACATTTTATTTGCAGACCCCGTCTCCTGTAAATTTAACTCCTCTCTATGCTGTTAGGATCCAGCACAGCGACTAAGATATTTATTACAGTATTACTTTCCCAAAGTGATTTTCTTTTTGATAATTATGTGTGTTTCGTACCAGTCTTGAAGTCCAGAATGTATATACTCTGTTGGCTAATATGGCCTGTGTAATAAATAACCATATTACAGTAGTACCTAAAAGCTCCATTTAGGACATAGTTGTGTTAGACACTGGCAAACATTATAGCCTTCCCTCAGAAAGGCTCCTGTGCATGTTTAAAATGCTGTTCTGAAGGGAAGTTGTTCTTCCCTTGGAGCAGGGAGTCACAGATATCTGTAGAGGTCTCCAGTCACGTGTGTTTGCACATCTCGCACCTCCTGCCACAGTGGGATGCGATCCTGCTGAGTATGGGAACTGCTAATCCAATATAGGTATTTAGTGAGAGGGTAGCACAGACCCCATGCTGCTGCACATATAAATTATCATTATGCTTTTAAACAAACCTATTTGCATCATACAAAAGTAGGGAAAATATACAGAGAAAATGCAGTTTATTCAGAGGCTTTTGTGCCCCTCCTGAAATCAGATTTTAGCAAGACAGTGAACAGCAGCTCATCCCTTCTGCTGTCTCGGGAGAAATCCAGGCTATGTGCAAAGGATTAGGCAAACTGTTCTGTGCTTTCATTAGCAGTAGCTGCAATATTGCTCTAATTTAACAGACTCTACCTACTTCAAAGTCCATGCTTCTCCAATTCTGACTGCAGAAAGTCACTGTATGAGTTATTTTGAATTAATATGAAACCAGAGTGTGTTGGCTAATAGTACAGTTATAAAATCAGTGAAGGTCTAATTCTGTTATTAAAAATGTAAAGCTTATGTATTATGAATAAAGAATTCATTCCCTTCCAAGGGTACTCCATAAACAAAATTTCTAAAAGTATTGCAAACACAGAAAATGTATTTCAGGCATGAATTTGGGTGCAATGATCTGTATTCTGTGTGCAAAAATACATTCAAAGCTTCTGGTGGAAGGTCATGTTTAAAACTTACCAGCAGAGAACAAAAACCAGTGACAATTCCTTTGCCTCTGAAAGTCACTGTTTATAGCTCTGCTGGCTTTCTGTGCAGCTAAGGGAGAAACTGAACATCTTTCATTCACTTGATTTGTTTGCAAATGCTTGAGGGTGGCTCATAGGGACTGTGGTGGCCTGACTGAATCATTCCTTATTGATACTTTCTTGCAGATAACCGAGGTAAACATTGATCCTAATCACTAGACACCCTTTAATTTACAGAAAAGAATGTCATAATCATAGAATCATAGAACCACTTAGGTTGGAAAAGACCTTTAAGATCATCTAGTCCAACCATTAACCCTGCTCTACCAAGTCCAGCACTAAGCCAAGAGACAGCACCCAGCAAATACAGAACAGCAGTGCTGATGATCTTTGTTCTCAGGGCAGCTGCAGCATGCTCTCTGTGTATCCAGTATATTCACTGCATTTATACATGTTTTAAGAAGGCTTTTAGATCAAATCTTGTACATCAGTGCTCTTTCTACAGAAAACCATTTACCTAGGTGGGCCAGCAACTTTTTGAAAGATGGCAGCTGGGAGCTATTGCCTGTAATGCACCAAAGACAAAGAAGCTTTAAATCTTAGGCATTACTTCTGTAGAACTAACCAGAGATTTGGAGACCGAGTAAACCTTTCTCCCTCCTGAATTTTTCTGTTATTCCTTTTAGTGTCTGTCAGCTTGATACAAAACCCCACGTATGTCTTGTTACTGCTGTTTTATTTTGCAGCACGACGGAAATTCTGCCAGATGACTTGTTTGCAAAGTTGATTCAGGGTGGAAGAAAAGTAGATTCTATATTCCATTTTACAACAACTATCCTCCAGAATTAAGGGCGATAATATTTAAAGGATTGTGGTGCTGTAAATGTGCTTTTCTGAAGGTACTTTAATAGTGTCTGGTTTGTCATAAACTAAGGCTTTGATAATGAGGGAGAGCCTTGTGTGTACCAAGAGCCCTGATTAGGAGAGGAGTACAGTTTGTTACATGTATGTATTTGGCTATCATATAAGTTTATAAAATAGCATAAAATTTCAATTTACACCCTAATATTCTATAAAATAACACACACACAAAACTAACAAGTATGCCAGCTGCTTTCGCATATGGATGGTATTGCTGGTTGTGTTGAAGCTGCCATTTTTAGAAGCAAGATTATTTATGCTAGAATAATAATTTCCTGTCTCACAGTTCGATTTTGTTGAAGTTAATTACAGATTGAAATAAAATGAATGTGGTATAAAAGCTAGTAAAATGCCAATATAATATTATATATTGTTGGAAAGGGGAGAATATATATTTGTTGTTATATAGTACATATATCTTTTGAGTATCTGTTCATCGTAAATATAGTTTAATGGAAACACTGTCCTGATGCAGTGTGGTTGGGCTTTGTGCTGTTGCAGAAAGCTGAAGTTACTTGGTTTTAGGTCTGTAACACTTCTAATTTGCATAATGTTTTATAATGGCTTTCATTAAGTTTGCAAGGTCAAGCTTTTATTATATGTAAGACTTAGCAGGGGTATCCTATTAATGTAGTGAGTGAGGTGAGTGGCACTGTTCTGCAAATGCACAGTCAAGAATTGGGAATGGCCTACAGAAACCCCTTTTAAGTAAACGTGTTTAAACAAACAGAGAGGGTGAAAGTTCATGAAGATCATGTTTGGAAATGCTGTTTTGAGTTTGAGCAGAGCTGGAAAGGACTTGGATGGAGCAAGGGGTTGTCAGCAGTCTTGGTGATGGTGGTTTACTTAAGCTGCTTTCAGCAGAATTCTGGCACCTGTTGGGTTGGGTCTCTGGACTCAGAGGAGATGACAGAGAAGACAAGCCAAGAAGAAGATACGGTCAAAATTTCAAGAGTAGTTGAGTGTTTTTGTCGTTACGCTGTCAGAATTCAGCAGCTGGGACAAACTGCAGAGCAGCAGAAGTTCCTCTCCCACTGGCTTTCATGTGCAGCCATCTCCTGCTGACCCTTTCTTTTCTCTTGTTCTGGTAGCACCATTGCTTATTTGGCAGAAAACTGGGGCTTTGTGTCAGTGCTCCTCAAGATTTTACAGCCCCCAAAGTCCTGCAGACATCAAGACTGCAAATTATGACTGTGAAGAGCAGGAAAGAATACTGAAGAGGGAAGAGGGAGTAGAAATCCATGTCTTTTGGACTTTGCCTAGTGGCTCTTGGCTGGATAGGTGCCTGTTTCCTTGTTGCTTTATGGCCAGTTCTGCCCTTGGGTAGCTGTGTGTCATATCCACAGCCATGGTGTAAGACACTCAGGCCTTGTAATGCTTTTAAACTAATGAGGGTGCAGTGGGTTAGCTCAGGATTCATCACATATTTTCCAAAGGGCTTTCCTTGTGTTTTATGGCTTCATAAAGTCTGTCCCCTTTTTGTATAGCCTGAGTGTTTCTCACCACCATTTTGAGCAGGCTTAGGAGTGTTCTCAGGATTGGCTTGCTAGGTGAAGGGCTTTTCTATTTAGCTTTTAATAGAGCAAAAGTGACTCTAAATTTGTTAATATTCTTTAGGTTATATAGGACAAATTACAGATAAGTGAATAAGTAATGAAATTTGTAATGAGAATTTCTGAAGTATGAAATGTTGGCGCAAATTAATTGTGGGATTTTACAGCTATTATAGTTTATATCATAAATGCAAAAATGACTAGGGCTTTTTAATTACAGTAGGAACACACTAAATTTTTATGGAGTGCCATTTTGTTAAAGAGGTACTTTAAAGCATTAAGAGCAAATGCCATCCATAACAGTGAGCCCAGGTATCTGTGCCACATCAAATAAATATGCTATTGCTATGAAATTGTTCCTCAGATACTGTAATTGACACAAAGACTAATGAGAGGTCTCTTCTCACACCTTCAGTTTACTGTGTCTTTTTCCCCCGGTCAGTCTTTCTCTTAATTACTCTCTGTTTGGAGAGGGCCACAGAAAATCCCTTGGAAAAATATACAGGGTTTTTTCACTTACCCTTCAGAGTTGCACTGTGAATAGCAAAATGTTGGTTTCTCGGTAGAAGTTAATATTATTGTGGAAGGGAGGAGGGAGGATGGCTGGATGCTAATTCTTATTAAATATTTGATGTGCAGAGAAATCTAATACAGTGGAAACTGAAAGAAATCTCATTACTTGGTGGAACACATTGCATACTAAAACAGACATGACTCAGACTTAAAAACTAACAGGCAGATTTAGTAAGGAAACACATCTGAAGCAATGTCCTGCTGCTCTTTTCCATTAAAATAAGAAATCTACATATCCTCTGCTACCCTGCTTATCTAAATGTTTCTCAGAGTCAATAACATGTTTTAAAAATGTCATTGCATGCTATACCCTTCCCTGGTGATGCTATGTTAAGAGTTGCTTTTCCTCTTCTCACACAGCTGCTCTCAGAGCTGGCTGGCTGGCCAAAAGTAGGTGCTGCAGATCCCCTTCCTCTTGCATGTAGCTCTGAGGGGCCCCCCCTGAGCCTTTCCTTCTCCAGCTAATAAATATGTTCCACTCTGAGGCTGATGGCTTTGCTTAGGCACATGAGACTGCAAACTCATGTCCTTTTTCAGTGCCTCCTCCAACACACACCTTGTCACAGCCTGCTTCCCCAGTTAAGGTCTCTAATCCATCACTCACAATTCCTTAAGGGGATTAATTAATTTTAAAAATGGTTGTTTTTCTAGGTATGCTAAATGTCCTCCCTCAAGGACAAATGCTCATCTCTCTATTTGCACATCTCTCTTGATTCGTCTTATTGGAGTGGCCAGTATTATCCCTCGTATTACACAATCCCAAAACCGTGCTTGTGAGGAATTGAAAATGAACTGCTCATCAGAGAGCTTGCTCATAATTACCTGGTATCCCTTTCCATGAAGGTGAGTCTCACTGGAGTGGGGGCAGCATGTGAATGTGCTGCCATCGCATCCAGGGGTAGGTAAGAAAGCTCAAAGAAAACAAGCTCTGACAGGGTGCTGGAGTGGGCCTTAGGAGTGCTGGATTTTGCCTTCAGCTCTGGCACTGGTTGGACTAATGTGTCCTTTTTGACCTCAAAACTTATTTGTTATCTGCAGGTTTTTAATGTGACCTGCTTTGTGAACTGTGTTCCAAAGTCATGAAAGACCATATTGCTCGTTCAGTGCTCAGGGTCTGCAGGCTGGCAGCTCTTAGCTGCTGTTATACAACATTTCCTTTGCCAGATCAAGGCTTTGACCTGACTTTTCAGCTCATCATTCTCTCTTCTAGACTGAGAAATCTGTCACCAAGAAAGTACTCGTAAGTCTCATGTTTGCATTTGATGTATCACTAGAGTGGGAAGCAGAGATCAAGTTACATGAGTTTAACTTGGTGAAAGTAGGGCAACAAGATGTTTCCTGGGAAAAAGAGCTGAGAACCTAGGTGCTAGTTCACACAAAGTTATAGGGTTATCTGTATAGTTACTTTTGATAGAGAAGATGTATCTCCATGCCTTTGTGGACTATCAGCACATCCATTCACCCGGATGACAGCAGGTCTACTGGTACTCTGGCCTGACCAGTTGCACTGGGGCTGTATTGCCAGGATTGTTCCAATGAGTCCTTGCCCTGCAGCCTTTTTCTGTGAATTCCACAGGACCCACAGTCTCTGTTACCCCCCTCTCCACTCCCAGTGTTATTTCCATAATGTGGAGGGGTAAAATGCTTCAGATACAATTTATCCTGCCTTATCCAGTTTCCCTTCTGCATTCTTCTTTCAAGGCCTGGTGACAATCTCCCAGACTTGCTTATTTTTCCAAGGTTATTTAAATCTCACCCTAAAGTTACTTGTGTGATATATTTTTTCATAAATACATCATTGTTTCTCTAACTGAATTTCCTGAAACCCATCGTCACTTTCTCTCATTTGTTCCTGATTCCTTAATTGCAAAAAACCAAAACCCAACAACCCTAAGGAGACAACAAAACTACATTAAGTAATGCTTACCTCCCATTTAGGTGTAAAGAATGACTGAAGTTGCTGACGAGGTGTCTCTGAGTGAGCATGCTCTGGGCCAGTTGTACTGGACTGTGAGGGAGATTGTCCTGTGAAACATTTCTCCTCCACTCGTTTTCTTTGATGTGAGCCACATGTGATACTACAATTCAGCAAGACCATGCTATGATAAGGCTAGAACTAATCTAGCCGAAGAAGATAAAGAAACTAAACAATGGGAAAACAACTAAACAAACAGCCACACACAGACTACATTTATGTTTGTACTTATTGCCTGAAATTTACACCTCATCAGCCAACTCCTGAAGGATCTTGTTCCTTCCCATATGAATACAAGAAAAGAATAGATGTTCTCGGCAAATTATGTTAAAATAGGAAGAAGAGAGGCTGCTGAAATGCTCTCATTGTAAATGAAGGGCTTTATGTTTACACAAAAACCACTCTTGGAAAAAAGTAATTTTGCTAATGAGATATTCCAATATCTCCTGGGGAGCTTTTCATTGCTGAGGCACTGTGTCATATCCAGCACAGATCTACAATCAAAAGCAATAACATCTGGCTCAAAGGAGTTAATGGTTGAGCTAGCTCTCCAGCAGCAGTCTGCAGCACAGCCACCACGCCAGATGACAGTGATGCAGTGTCAAAATGAGCAGTGGTGTTGCACGAACAGCTCACATGATATATGAACTTGGTGCTCCCCCATAGAAATGAGGTGCTGTTAATGAAAGCCCACATTGTTGTGTGTATATCTCTGCTTTCATATCTAAGGTAACTAAAGGACCTGCTCCTAACCAGGGAGCTGATTTGTCTCAGTACCTGCTCATTGCCACTGGATTTTCCTCTAGACTCCTGGGATCATCCAGCTGGCTGGAACAGACTAGATGCCCTACTGGTAGATGCCTGGGCCATCAGAGCAAACAGTGGATGAATCTGTTGACTTGCAGATGTATTGCAATGCAGTGTTAGAGGTGCACTTAAAGGTTTCTTAAAACCTCATTTTAAATACAGCAACTCCAACCTCAAACTGGCTTGATTTGCTTTCTCTGGCTGTCTTTGCCAACACACAGCTTTAAATCTTTAACTTGAGGTATTTGATCAGACTGCTCACTGATCCGTTTCCCTGGCCAACCTCGGCTGGCCACATTAGAGAAGTTAGGGACAAAATGGGCTTGATCACTCAGCAGTGGTGCTCCAGTGCAGCCTTTGAGTGTATGGAGAAGGCATACATTTGTTCTGCTGCTGCCTTGCTGAACTGTTCCATTGAGAACCCTCTCAACCCAGCTGCTGGTGCCTTTCATGGATACGAATTAAATTTTTATATAATGTTTTATAACCATAAATATACTCTATGGACTTGCACATAATTCCTCTGCTACTTTAACTGCTTTTCAAAGGCCTTGTCAGCTGGCTTATCTTTGTTTTGCTTGTGCTGATTAAAAGGCAAGATATATTTTTAATAGGGTAAGTAGTACCAGAGAGCACACTTCACATAAAAGAAAAAGAAATGCAGTCAAACCTTTGTTATCCAAGTTAAGTAGAAGACATTGATTTAATTCAGCTAACCATAGTTTCAAGTAATTAATGGGATTTTCAGGCTACTGAATACATTAGAGACCATGAGTTCATTTTAGGCAAACAAGGTTTTCAAATGATCAAACCTCTGTCTACAAAAGCAGAAGAGCATACAAGAAGATCCTCTGCAGTGTCTCTAGAAGCATTTCTGAGGCTCAGTGGGCCAAAATTAGCCTGGAAGCAGTCAAAAAGAGCACTGCCATCCTTCTGGGCAGACGCCATCCTGAATGTACTAACACGACTGAATATTTCTACAGAGACCCTGATTTCCTATAAAGAATCTTCCACTTTTTTTTTTTTTACTTTTTTTTTTTACTTTTTTTTTAGGGCAGTTTTTTTGTCTCCCTGGACTGTTTTGTTGTGTTGTTGTTGTTGTTTTTTTTTCCTCACAAATAACCCTTAATTGTTTGTTTTCCCTGCAAATAGTGAGGAGAGCCATATTGTGCTGTAAAAGTAATGTCATGTGGGTTCCCATCTCATCAGCTCTCCCTGACTGCTGAGTCACACCTGGGTAGTTTTCAAGTGCTACTACAGCATTAGGAGACATTTCATAGAAGTACCAATGATTTATTGGAAAGAGGGAGTCTTTTCCCTAGCACAAGCTCTCTGGTTGGAGGTTGTCTCTGGTCATGGCTGTGGATGGGAGGAGATCTGGGTCTCTTTAGTTTGGAGAAAAGGAGACTGAGGGGGGACCTCATCAATGTTTACAAATATGTAAAGGGTGAGTGTCAAGACGATGGAGTTAAGCTTTTTTCAGTGAAGACCAGTGATAGGACAAGGAGTAATGGATACAAGTTGGAGCATAGGAGGTTTAAGATGAATATCAGGAAAAATTTTTTTACTGTAAGAGTGACAGAGCACTGGAACAGGCTGCCCAGAGAGGTTGTGGAGTCTCCTTCGCTGGAGACATTCAAAACCCGCCTGGACGCCTTCCTGTGTGATGTACTCTAGGTGACCCTGCTCTGGCAGGGGGGTTGGACTAGATGATCTTTCGAGGTCCCTTCCAACCCCTAGGATTCTATGATTCTATGATTCTATGATCTGGAGCTGGTCATAACTACTGAGGAGAGCAGAGACCTGGTGCATTGTTTTGGGAGGGGTGTAGGAGCACCTTTTGCCAGTCTTCTGGTAAAGAGTGGTCACAGCATCTTGCCAGGAGAAGCAGAGATGGTTGCAACAGTAAGAGCAGCTGGTGTGTAGTGATGAACTGTGTCAGGGGAAGGAACTCATTGGTTCCAAAATGATAAAGTGGGCTTTAATTGTCCACATCCCAATGCCTAGGGGAGGACTGCCAAGGAAACTAGAACAGACGGAAATGCTGCTGACACTAGAATAATGTGCTGCATGTGAAACCACTGCAGAAATAGTTAAATGGCTCCTTTGCCAAGGCCACAGAGCGAAATGTTACTACACCATGGGGCGGATTAAAATATGCATTTTCTCCTAATTGAGCACAGCGGACTCAGCTGGAGGTCCTGTCAGGAGAAGAAGAATAATTTGTCACAGCAAGAAATGTATAACTTGACAGAGCATCTATTAGACAGTACAGTACAAAATAAAGTGGGACTTGTGCAGGTTTTCTTTATGGCCCAAACTGTTTGGTAAAAGAATCCACAGGCTGTAGATAAATTTCAGACTGGTTAGCCGTGGACCAACCTGGTTGTACAATGCTCACTACCTTCACGGCTATCGTATTGTGATGGTGAGAAAATGAAAACCTTTCTGGATTGTCCCTCATTGGAAAGGCCACATAAACAGTAACTGTCCTCTCCCTGAAGTTCATTTCACTGGGTAGAGCCAGCAGAGCTCTGTAACAGTTTCTTTTGTGACTCTTGGAGAAAACATTTATGGGGATAGCAAGGTAGTGTTGGGAGGATGGAGGTGAGTCCAATGAAGAGCTGGGACTGATTGCCCGTCAAGAACCTCATTTTCCTCCTTTGGTAAGTATCTGATTGTGAGAAGTCTGAAGGCTTCATGAAGACATAGGACAGGGCTGCTCCCCAGACTGTGAATTTTTTCTAGTCCTTTCTTTCCTCATGTCACTTTTATATATGTTTAAAATTTTCAGGGAGAACTGTCCTGGCTCAGCCATCAGCTCCCAGCCCAGGTGGACCTGCCAAGCGCAAAGCTCAGAGCCCTGCCCTGGCCAACACTGTGCTGTAGCCTGGAGTGGGAACTCTGTGTGTCAACCACCGGGTTTAGATAGGAAAGCAACTGCATCCTGTCCTCACCCTTCAGCCTTTGCAGTGTTTTTTGTAGTCAGGTCATGCCCAGAATCTGAAACTTCCTCCCAGGGCATGGTTTTGTACAAGCACTTCACAGTATCCGATGCTGAATCTAAGGGGCAGCTCCCAGGACTGGGTGCCACAGAAGGAACCTGTCACATCCATCCATGAAGTTGTGTGGCAGCTAAAACCAAGTAACTTCTATTCAGGCACATGCTTTTTATCTTCCTGAAAGGGAGAGCTCTGACTGACAGGGTAATTCATCATTTACCTGATGCACAAAGAAGTCGCCTGAAGGAGCAGAGCCACAGACGTTATTTTCACACTGGTGGAGGCATATGCCCTATGTGAGATCCACTGTTTTAAAAAGCTTCTGTAACCTTAAAAAAAAAATAAAAAATTCTGGATTCTCTAGGGAGATGTTATTGGGAATCTTCATTGCATTGTGTCACTTTTTTGAAGTGACACAATGGGCAGCCATGTCCAGTGCATGCTTAGCAGTGGCAGGAGGAGCCACTCTCTGGGGAAACCCCCATAACACTGGGAGGCAGCACTGGAGAGATCAAAGGGCTGGAAAGGACTGCAAAGGATTCCCATGCCTTGCATGAATGGTGCAGGTCACTGCTGCCTGTATCCTTTGCTTTCCAGTGTCGTCACAGGGCTACCCAGGTGCTGGGATGCTGGCTGGGTGATAATTGCCCACCAAGCTAGATGGGCCTCGTTCTCTGCAGTGCACCTCAGATAATCCTCAGTGGGATTATAAGGAAAATTGACTAGGGCTTACAGGTCACCTGGGATGCTTCCCAGCCGAACAAGATACCCCATGGTGATAGGAACTGTGGTTAGATTGGACTCACCTTAGCTGCAGCCAGGCATCTGATCTTGATTCTTCTATTTGGCCATGGACTCCGTGGGAGACTGTTGAGAAGCTGAGGCCCAAGACCGTGCTCTTTTTATTTTTGTAGTTACTGCAGTTGCATCCAGAAACCAAAGTCAAAGCTCAACACCTCCTTGCACTAATCACTATATAAAAACACTACAGGGGCTAGTGCCTACTGCCAGTCTGTGTGATTCCTCCTGTCTGCACTCACAGCATGGCACTGGGACTATGTTGTGGAAAGTCTGTGCTGTCTGTTCCTATTTTGCATGATATCTGTTCTGCAAAGGCCAGCTTCAAGCTCTGTTTTCTTAAGCGTCATGTTCATTTTTATACTGCGCTATTTCATATATGAAGTTCTTCACCCTTTTCTCAGCTGTGTTTGCCTCGTCACCCATTTCTGCCAACTCTGGTTTCTCCAAATGGCCATCTAACTACCACTATGAAATATACATAACAGCTCAAAGATGGCGCTTGCTCCCCTTAGGCAATTCCTGTAGTTAAAAATAGTTTGATATAATGAAATGATTCATGGTGCTATTGATACATCTGGATAAGTAAATACCCAGACTGGAGACCTGGAGCTAAGCTGTCCACATTTCCTCACATCCAATGCCATGCACAATGAAACAGGGTAGGCTCATAGACTGCACAGATCTTTCCAGTATAAGCCAGCTCCAGTCTCCTTGGAAGAGGATACGCTGCTTTTTGCTGAACAGTTCTTGTTAAAAATTACAGTTGCACTGGGATGGCTGGAACAGAGGCCAGTGACAAATGTCCCAGCAGCAATATTTGTATTTGTTTGTCCAAATATTTACTTGTTTGATGTACACTTGCTGTGCGTTTCATAGAATCGTAGAATAGTTTGTGTTGGAAGGGACCTTTAAAGGCCATGTAATCAGACCTCCCTGCAATAAGCAGCGAAATCTTCAACCAGGTCAGCTTGCTCAGGGCCCCATCCAACCTGACCCTTGAATTTTTCCAGGGATGGAGCATCTACCACCTCTCTGTGCAACCTGTGCCAGTGTTTCACCACCCTCATCATAAAAAATTTCTTCCTTATTTCTAGTCTAAATCTACCCTCTTTTAGTTTAAAACCATTATCCCTTGTCCTATCACAACAGGCACTATTAAAAATATATATACTCATCCTTTTTATGGATCTTCTTTAAGTATTGAAAGGCCTCATTAAGGTCTTCCCAGAGACTTCTCCATGCTGAACAAACCCCAACTCTCTCAGCTTTTCCCCAAAGGAGAGGTGCTCCATCCTCTGATCATTTTTGTGGCCCTCCTCTGGACCCACTTCAACAGGTCCATATCTTTCTTGTGCTGACAACTCCAGAGCAGGACACAGTAATCCAGGTGGTGTTTCATGAGAGTGGACAGAGGGGCAGAATCCCCTCTCTCAACCTGCTGACCACACTTACTTTGATGCAGCCCAGAATACAGTTGGTTTTCTGGACTGTGAGCACACATTGCTGGCTCATGTCCAGCTTTCCATCCACCAGTAACCCCAAGCCACTCATGGCAGGGTTGCTCTCAACCCCTTCATCCCCCAGCCTGTATTGATAATGGGGGTTGCCCTGACCCAGGTGCAGGACCCTGCACTTGGCCTTGTTGAACCTCATGAGGTTCATATGGGCCCACTTCTTGAGCTTGTCCAGGTCCCTCTGAGTTCTTCAGCAGGATCTCCCACAGCCCAAGTCTTACCCAGCTGTAGCTGAGTCTTGCACTTTTTGATATTAACTAAGTTTTTCTTTGCTGATTGACTCTTTATTTTGGTCTTTGTCAGCTCCTTCCTGATTCCTTTTTCAGAGGGGTCTTTGTCCTACTCTACAATTATTTTTTCCCTTTGTTATGTGTAGGGAGGGTGGGATGGGGGTGCAATTTCATAGGGATTCTTCTACCTTTGAGGCCAGGCCCTTCTACATTCAGATTCTAGAGGTCTGAAGATTTTACTTTCTGGCTTGCTGGACATTTCAAGTACAAACTTCAAGATCATGGGTCTAGGCTTCTTTTTGTCCTTCTGCTTATTTAAAATTGAATCAGCTCACGGTCACTTAGGTGAAACTTCTATGCTCCAAGCAGTTGCCTTGAAACGTTTTGGTACTTACCAGTACTGTATCTATATAGTTCTATATCTATATGTGATGTTGCTCTAGAGCATGGGACTACTTGCTGTAGAATTTTGTCCCTTTCATGCAAAGATGGCTTGTCCTTCTGTATTTGGAAGCATTGCTTACTGTATGGTGAATCTGAAACTCTTCTAGTTATGTGTTCCCTTAGTTTCTTGTAATAAGATGGTGATCTCCAACTGGAACAAAATCTAACCATCAAAGTGAGTGACAGACCCTGTTTTAATTACCACTGATCCTCTTCTACAGGCTTTCCAAAAGTGATTTTTGACTTAGCCCATTTCTGGGTTTTACTGAAGCAATCAATTCTTATTTCATCTCAGTCTACTTCATCAGTTAATGAGAATTGCTACCTCACTGCCTGGTACCTTTTCTTCTTTTTTGTAGAATGTATATCTTTCATTACCTCTGTTTGAGGCAAGATTACTGTTCCAATGTGTTTCTATTTTTCTTGTAATATCCTTTTCTTTTGTTCTACACCAGAGATTCTAATTCCTATATGTATCTGGTCTTAATGCACAGCATTTCTCTTGATTTTCTCTGTTTTAATCCAGTTTTAAACAGCAAATCTCATTAAAAGTATCACACAAACATTTATTCCTCTCTTCAATATTATTCATGTATTCTCCTGCTGCCTATTCCTCTCCTTCTGTGTCCTATTACCCATTGCAATAATCTCATTTATCTGGTTTTCCTTTTTTCCTGGTGCTAGAATCAGGCATGGAGATTAAGTGAATCTCTCAACCCTCTCCCCTCAGTTTTTAGTTTAAAGCTCTTATGAATCCTTTGACTGTGATCTTAGGAGTTACCCATGTGAAGTCTATTCCCAAGAGCAGTCTTCACCCTGTGAACCCCTTTTTGGAGTTCATACATCCCAGAACTTTGTTCATAGTAATGGCCTGTGAGCCATCAGCTTATCCTACCTTTTGAGTCATGCCTTTTCTCCTTGCGTACTGAAGGGCACCTGTAACTTCATTCATTTATTCATTTTCACCTGGCACCCATCCCTGATCACCACTATTTACGACTATGGCAGTGTCATCTGGCCCACCATGAGGGACAGCCAGTGGCTTTCCTTTCCACTCAGGATCTTTTCCAGCTGTACAACAAAACCGTGCTCCTAGCTCCTAGCTGCCAGTACCCATTCTTCTGCTTAACTCTGACTTTGACAATAGTCTTCCTAATTGCTCTTGATAAAAATCACTGATCACAAAGACCTTTCTCTTCCTAATATGAACAAAAATGCCTACAGAGTTCTCTGGCATTTCATGCAGAGTTCTATGGATCATACTTGTTCTTTCTTTGACTGCTGCCTCTTTTCTGTTGGGGCTGGATATCTTTCATGTCCTCTCACCCTTTGTCTGTTCATACTCCTTGTTTTCTTCCAGCGAAGCAAACCTGTGCCTCCTTTTGCTTCTCTATTAGCTGATCTTCTTCTGTGTTTCTTCTTCCATGGCTGCACCTTTTACATGTACCATCATCTATTCATCTGCCCTCTGAGTGTCTTGCTCAGAAGGTATCTGGAGTCTGATATCTCTGGTCTCCATCACTTGTTTAAATTTCTTCTGAGGTTCACCTACATCTCAATATCACAGTACCTAGCTCCTTGAGTTTTGGAAAATCGTATTTGCATTCTCTTCCTCCTAACACAGACCAGAACTGCATCCCCTCTCCAACTGCCAGGAGACATCTACCAGTGGGGTGCAGATGTGAAGATAAGGGCAAGCTGACCACGTTGTTGGGTGTGCACTGAAGGGCTCTGTTGAGTGGACCTGGTAAAGTCTCATACACTTTCCCTCTGCTGTGTTAATTATTTCAGTGCTAGCAGGAATAAAAAGTTTATTTTAGACAGTAAATCAAGCAAATGTGCTATATGCACAGTTCAGGAATTAAAAATCTTGTAATACATCTTGCAAATGTTTAAAAAAATATTCCTCTTAGTGCCATTTCAGGGTATGAATTATTTTATGGATTTGCTGTTATTAAACACATTTGCTTGATTCTAAGAAGCCTGATTTTGATTCCTCTGATCCTGTTACCATTGTCTGCATCACCACAGTCCATCATACAGGAGTTAGGTCTCATCTCCCAAACATCCAATTATGACATTGGATAGGAGGCCCATGAATTCTGCCCCCATTCCTGTGCTTCTATGAAAGTGAAAAAAACACAGAAGCAATACTGACAGACAGCATGCATTCAAGGGAACAGATCTGAGGCATATAATATTATTAATAATTATTATTATTAATGGGACATTGCCACTTTTCAGGTTGTTTCAATATTTTGGTATTTCAGGGATATTGTCAAAATATTGACAGTGGGATAAATATTATGTGCATCCTAGCCTGAGAAAAATCTGCAAAAATTTGTGCAACCTTTTTCTTTCCTTTTTCCTGGCTAATACGTTTTCTTTCCTCTTTCTTTTTCCTTCCTCCCTCTCACTCCATACTCGCAACATTAAGCAGTTTGGTTCCTTGAGGCTGGTTTTCTCTTATCTTTGTACATGTGGATGTGTGCGTTTTTTAATGGGTAGCTCCCACTTTATGCTACACTTGAATTACACAAAGAAGAGAAACTGTCCTCCTTAAAAGAACACTAGAGGATTTTGCAAGGCAAGTATCTGAAGAGGGATATGTCAGATTAAATAAAGACCATTGTTAAATGTTTTTCTTCTGGTATAGTTTCAGTTCTGAAGAGAGTCTAAATTTAGGCTCTGAGCAGTAGGTTGGCTTCATGTGGCATATTGAGTCCTACATTTGAAAGAAAGATTTGTATTGAGGAACTGGCCTAAAGAGCTTTTAGAAAAATCCTGAGTGTTTTGTTTCTATCTACTGAGTAATACGTTTTTGTTGTTGCATTTTTTTGTGTTGCTCACCATTAAGGGCTGGGGAAGGGTATGCCAAATGACACCTCTTTTCCTCATATGAAATGACAGCAGCTTTTCCTGTTACAGTCTGGTAATGATCTAAAGCCAGATGGTGTTAATATATGATGTAAAACTCTTTTTGCTCAAACGAGGCCAAGGGTGGTCTGGGCTGGAGATACTATTGCAGGTCTACTTTCCCATGGCAACCTCTCCCTTCATAGCTCCAGAGCTGCTTCTTGAATATACCTTTGTGCTGCAAGTCTCAAGCATGACTTAGACCATGCTCCTCTTGGGGCACCCTACAGAAGAGGTGACATGACAGCTTCATTTTGGAGCACAAAGTGGAGGCACAAAAGAGCCAGTGCCCATGGACCCAAGGACAGAAATAAATCCTTCCCTCCAGGTCTGTGTTTGGGTGGGCTGCATGGACAGTGAGGGGGCTACAGTGCAGGGAAGGACCTGTGAAGCTGTGCAGGAGAATGGAGTCTCTTTCCAAGCTGTTCTTAGGGACAATCTACATATCATTAAAACTCCTGTGCCATCTGAATGCATAATGGTACTTTATCAACTAAAACTTCTTTATTTAATCAGCTGATTTAATTATGAGCTAGTTAATTGAAAAATTCATGGTACAAGTTCTGAAGGTCAAAATACTCAGAAGTTCAAAGAAGACTGGAGCATTTGTTTCACTCGAGCCGTGACGTGCAGTGCTGAGTTACAGAAATTTGCTCTGATTCAAGCTGGCAAACTGATCGTGGGACTAAACAACTGAATTACCAAACAAGAAGACAATTCACTTCCGTTCATGAGGTGCAAATGTATCTAATGCCAGCTGTGGTTAGTCTGTGATTGATTTATCTGTATGTTGTGGTTTCCAGAGGATCCAAGTAGTAACTACTCTTGCAGAAATGCCTTTAGCACTGTCCTGTCAACCCCTTTAGCCCTCTCAGGGATGTGTCTGTGTCTGTGCAACGTGTCAAATTGATTTGCCTGTAGACTGTGGTTCTCCGTGGGTGGGAGAGACATGCTGAGGGCAACAAGAGCTCCAGATTCCCACCTCTGGGTCACTACATTTCACCACTGTCTGAAGTTCAGAAGTACCTAGTCAATGATTCACAAACCCCTGGATGCTGCAAATACTGGTTCCCCTCCCAAGGAAGTGCAGTGGAGCCAGGGATCACTAAGAACTTGCCTGAGATCCCCATTTTAGACTGGCAGTCCTGTAGATGACTGCTGGGCTATTTGCATGCCCATAGAAGATCAGTGAGCAGAGAACTTAGTAAAAAATAAGTGAGCTTTAAGCATGTAAGGACATAAGAAAACCCTGAAGCCTTAGTGCTGCTACAAAGGTGTGAGTCCTTTCTTTGTCCAAAACATGTGATGAGAGCAGGTCGAGGGCATGCACCCTCTTGTCCACACCTCTACTATGTGCCACCCAAATCTCAGGTGGACAGAGACCTAAATGTCCCCTTTTGTGGGAACACTCCATGTATTGCCAAACCCTGGGCCACTTCAGGCTTTGTGTTTTCATCCCTTCATTACAGAATTTCCATTCCTATGTCAGCAGGAGGATGACACCAGCGTGGCTTCAGCCCAGTCTGTACATCTATATCTGTCCTAATCAATATACTCTTACTTTAAAGAGTATGTTTGAGTTATTTAAACAAATAAAACATTATATTTCTTGCCCTCCCAGCTGCAACCTACTTTGAAAGAGTTGTAACCAATTTAATTTGTTTTCCTGACTCTGCATGTAGCCCTAACTATTAGCTCCTAGAGGCTCAGTTTCCCCCAGTCTTTTAATGATAGTAGGGTATTCACTTAAAAGCCCTGTGGCTATTATGTCTGTCTGTCAGTGTTAAATATTCAATTGCTGGACATTTTAAAGAGAAGAAGCAGGGATAGGAACGAAGCCAGGAGTAGAAAGCAAGCTAAAATAAGAATAAAAAATACAGGGAAAGACAATTCAAGCAACAACAAGAGTAAAATGAAAGAGAGAGGAAGAAAAACAGAGGAGGAAGGTAAGCAAAAAATGAAGCAAAGGGCAAAGCACATGAAAAACAAAAGAAGAAAAATCTTGCATACATAGATAGGTGAATATTTACTCTCGAGGGATGCTGCCTGTAAGAAGAAAAAAATTAATAAATGATAGCTATAAAGGCATTTAATACTGTTAAAAATACTGTATGGGAGACTGTTGATTTCAGACATTCTCCCTGGTGCTTTACTGCACTTGAGACACTTTAGCCTGATGCTGCTTACTGGAAGATCTGGTTTTTCTTTTGCTGACCTGCAGGAACAGTGAGCAGGGCAGGGCCCCTGCCAGACATGGCTGCGAGGTGAACTAGGATGCAGGGACCTGTGTGAGTGGTTGAGGGACCAGGTTTTTAGAGTGCTGCTCTCCTGTTAAAAGTGTATACCTGGACTGCAGGGCAACAGGGAGAGGTTTTTCCCTCCTTGGATATCCAGTTAGAAAGTTGTCATGATGCTTGAAGAAGGTCAACAGCATTTGGGTAGGAACCATCCAGTTCCCACACAAAACTTGCATCCCAGGTCCAGCTGTCACTTTTGGGGATCACTCTGCCCTTACCCAAACTCTTTGCAGGGCTTGCTTCACATTTCAAACTCCTCCCTTAGGAGTTGTAAACATAAGTGGGAATTTCTTTAACACTCTTGTTGGGGAATTATTTGCAATCCTTACTCATGTTTTGGCAAGACTGATGTCTCTCGGGCATCTCGGGACAAGGCAGTGAGCATAGCCCCTTCACTGCTGCCCCAGCACCTAGCTCACTGTAAGCACCTCATTATCTTGGGATGAAGCACATACACTTTCACTTAGGGTGTGCTGCTAAAATGATGGCCCTGGGTCACAGGAGATACAGGCTTCCAGCTGTTTGGTAAAGCTTGGAAGAGGGGGTGGGGAACCAATTTTCATACCCGTGTGCAGAGCTCCATCAGCAATGTTGTATGCAAACAGGAGGACTGCAACAAGACTACTACTAGCACTTGCCTGAGACCAGGCAAAAGTGTTTATCCAATATTTAGTGATGATAAGAAGTCTGGCATCCATTCCTAACGTGAGCTTTGCAGGATCCTGTGACTGATAAATAAACATATATTTTAAACACTGATGCATGGAAAACCTCCCCTCAACATCAAATAAAGTTGTATTGGGAAGGCACTCTCTTGTATTTTTAGAAGATCACTCTTGCCCACCATCCATCACTGAAAATAGAAACCTTTGCTCTCTACTGTGTGATTTTTCACAACTGGCCTAATGAGATAGCTGAAGGAAAATAATAAAATAACAGTAATATGGTGAAATAGTTTTCACATTTTTCCCAGGTTTCCTGTCTCTCTCATTGTAAGCATTTATGAGAAGTGAAAAACACATGAAAATTCAGAAGGCATTATTTGAAACAATAAGTGAGTCTATGTAATAATGTATTGTATGCCCAAAAGCAAGGGAAATAATTGTTTTTCAATCTAATGTTGTATTTATCACTCCTGGGATGAAAACACAGCTAATACATATTTCAAGTGTAAGTTCAAAATATTCATGTGCAACCAAGCAAAGGTTTATTTCTCACTCTCCATCTGTTTCTGGTGAGGTTACGTTGTTGTTTTTCTGCATTGTGTGGTTGCGTTATCTTAATAAATTATTAGTTGTAAGATATTATTTCCCTTTAAAACATGTGACAGCAAAACAAGTTTTTAATAAAGTGTTTTGAAAAAGCAACAGACTGAACAAAAACTGGGCAAGAGTTCAAACTGGTAATGAACTGAATATGCCTCTAATTATATTGAATTTACAAGTAATAGGATGAAACAATGTTAGAAATTACTTCTGACTGAAATTCAGTGCCTAAAGGCTGAGAATGTTTCCCTCAAACTTCCGGAGACAGAATAAAATTGCTGTATCATTATTTGTTTTAAATATCACTTTCAGTCTGAAAACCCAGACTCAAACTCAACATAGGCCCACTTAGACTGTGGGTGAAGCCTCCCTGAAACCAGACGCACAAAAGCGAAGATTTTCTCTCAAGGCAAGATTTACTTCTGGACTTCAGCTGACCCAGTGCATGTAGCATTTGGTGTAAGTTGCTCTGGCTGTGTGTAATATCAGACTCAGTGCACATTTAAACTGGGATTGTGTCGAAGTAGACGAGGCTCATCATAGGACTACATCTCCGTGCCCTGTCTCGGCAATTTAAGACTCCATCTTAATCTTTGTATGAAGTAATTTTGTATCAAATGTATAAATAATTAATGTGTTGTGCTTGGAAACACTATCAGATTAATTCCTTTAATAAAAAAAATCCATAGATTAATAGAGGTTGGTCAGGAAAGTGACCTTTTCTTTTTTTTTTCTGTGACCTTGAATTAAATCCAGTGTTGACCAGAATGACCATTAATCATTTTGATCAGATTGCTGAGAGAATTACCAAGCAAAGTCAGTTCAGTCATCTCGGTTTACTTTCAACAGGGAAGAGACACTGTTTTTGTTTCCTACAAACAAGACAATAAGCCCATGATTGGCTTCTGCAGGTCAAGGCTGATACGTATTTGTGAAACAGCACAGACCTTGTATGTAGTGCTCTTGAACCTACCATAGATAAATAAAGAATTTCTGCCCCCAGCATGGGTAACCTTATGTTTTGTGCCATAAAAAGATTTAAAAATGTCTTGCAGCTAAATGTACAAAGAAGGGCTATGCTTGCAGGTCAAGCAGAGAAAGAAAGACTTTCACAGATTCCTATGGAGTTTAAATGTGTTTGTGTACCATGGGGAAGGAAAACACAGGTTTCATGCCTACCTACATGGCTGCTGCTACTCAACTGCTATCAGCACAGTGTGAATGAAAGCATAACTGGAGAGAAAATATTAAAAGACATTTAAAAACTTGTCAGACCAGTTATTAGGTTAAGTAACATTCTCTATAACCTCAGCTTCATGGATCAGTTTTCCTGATGAGATCACAGCAGGTTAATGCAGGAGAGAGGCAGAATCAGAATCTGAGTCAGAAATGGAGAAGTCCATCATAACAAGGAACAGCAGAGAGTTCCTGACATCATGAAACTGTGTTAATCAGATATATTTCACCTCTTCCATGCTGAGGACAATATTTTGGCAGTGCTACAGGGATTTAAAAGGGTGATATGCACAGTTCATCCAAGTCAGTATCTTGATTCTTGCATGGCATAGTGATAAAAAAATGAAAAGTGTTTCCAGGATCTCTCTTTTGGGGAACACATCTTACTGGTCCAAGCTAGAATGTCACTGCCATTAAACCCAAGTTCTCTTGCCTGAGAAAAATGCTAGGTCAATACAAAAGAAAAGTGCTGGAAGGAAGAGGAAAACAGCTGCTAAGGAACTACATATCTGTGGACACAGTTGCCACAAAACATAGTCAGAAAGACAGTTCTCCTGTCACTGCAATGCTTCCAAAATCCCAAATTAGAATATGACAGGATCTGTTTTGTAAGCTTCATCTACAAAAGCTGGAAGCTTCACCTCCACCTGCTGATATCTCTTTAACCTTCTGAGCTGCATCCCTCCTTCCCAGCATTGCCAGATGACAAAACTTTTGGCTTGTGCTCTACACGATACAAGAATGTATCAGCCCTGCTAGGACATACATCAGAGCTGGCTAGTACGATTTGTATATAACCTGTCAAGGTTCACTTATATGAGTTGTCACCTCATGTTCTACCACCACCACATCTGCATGTTCTGTATTTGTATAGCACTAGGCACCCACAACTGCAACGTGACCAAAAAGGGGAGGGGTGTTGCACACCAGATAATACGGAAGGACATGATGGATGACTGTGCTGCCTTCTCTAGGAAGGAGCCATAAAGATACACTTTTTGAGAGACATGCTGGTAGAATCTATCAAAAGTGTTTTCTAATCACTGTCATAACTCTTCTTTACAATAAATTTTTATACTAATTGCAGGGTGGGTTTTTTTTCCCCGCTGAGCTATTGCCTGGGTATCTTACCTTCCCACAGGCCTCTGAATTTTCTTTCCCATTTCAAGACAGAAGCTGTTGAGAGCTTTCTGGCTTAGCTTCTGACATGTTCATCCCATGCCAAAAGTATTCACCTCACCATGTCTTGTGAAAACAGCTTTTCCTTCTTTCTTTGTCATCTTGAACTGTCACCTCAGCAATGTGGATAACTTCCTCCTTACACCTGCCAGAAACATCTCTCCAACACCCAAGGAGAAATGTGAGAAAAAAAGTTACGAATTCTGGCTGATAACAAACAATTTAAAAGCCACCTCAAATAGCTGCACATTACCTCTGTGTGAGCACAGGGCAGCCTGTGGGGAGGATGTGGGATGCAGTGGCTCGCCAAAAGTCTGCAGCTGTGTTGTGGCAATGCAGGCTCTTCCTTCTCCTTTCTGAAGGCAAAGTGAAATGGAAGAGGCACATATGGCTCAGACAAAAGGTGTGGCAGAGGGGAAAGAGAAGGACAGAGTCACAGGATTAAAAAAATAGGGAAAGCTGCACAAGTGACCCTATAACGCCACACCAGGGAGAAGAATGCTTCATCTGCTCAGTGGACAGAACTGGTGAGCACCCAAAGACAGAGTGCTGGGGATGAGCACCGAGATTCCTGGCTCCTGCTCTTATGTGAGGCACAGGTCCAAGGCCTTGAACACTAAAAGAGCATTCAGGAACCCTAAGAGATTTCCAGGTTTGGAAGCTTCACAGGTCTGTGGCCAGATTGTTTAGAGGTAAGCAGTGCGACAGCCCTGAGACAGGGTCCATTCCCACCTCTTCCTCATTATATATAAACACAAAATGTCCAGACTCTCACAGGCTGTTACTTGCCTGATCACCAGAAAACCCAGCTGCATCTGATCTGGGTGTGCAGTTTCATGTCACTACAGGCTGTACAGCGTGGGTTTATAGCTGCCTGTTTCTCTTTGTGTGAGCGCCACATGCAGCGCGCTGTGACATTTAACAGGTTTAGTTATAATTCAGCGTGGTGATGCAAGCCAAATTAGTAACCTGCTTTCTGGTAGCCATTTAATAACAGTCACAAACGGCCTGAGGAAATCCCCATTTGTACTAAAGACAATTTAACAGACACAGATGCGTTCATCTACGCAGAAACTTCAAAGGAGGCATTTTCACAAACGTGCTGCTTGTTGCTTTGCCAGTGGCATTTGTTACTGCTTCCTGCAAACTTGGTTCAGGTTGGGTCTTGTCTTCACGGGCCAAATAAGGGGTCAGCCAGAGTGAAGGGCCACCCTTTCTTTTTCTTCTTGTTAAAATCCAGATCCATTTTATATTCCCATATTCCATTATCACAGAAATATGTTCTTAGAAAGCATCAGCTAGTGCACTGCACTGCTTTTTATGCACAGGGCTATTGCTTCACAATTTTATATAAATTAGGAGACATTTCAAAAACTGAATGCAAACCCAAACAATCATTTCAGTCCACTTTTCTCTGAGATTATTGTTTTAGGTAGGTACATTATCTGTATTTAAAATATGAAATGGAGGTATACTTAATGTTCAAAGTGACATATGATGAAGATAGAAAAAGGTGAACTCTTGATATATTACAAGTCTTTCATGCCATGAAATAACTATTGTCTATTATTTTACTTCTGACATTTTTATTTTTAGAGGAATTTCAGTTGATTTGTATTGCTGACACCATTGATATGTTGTTTCCAGTGACCTTACATCCAAAATCAGTAGGGTGTGACATTTGATGGCTCAGATAAAAAAACATTAATAGTAGAAGAGAGGGTTTATTTTCCTGGTCATAAATTAAGTTTAAATCACTCAGAATTTATTTTAAACTCTTTAGTACTTTTTACTGTCTGTGCAATAAATGTATTTATTACTGGCAGCTTAACTCAAGTTTTCTTGGTGAACCAGTTTGCTCAGATGCTTATGTACTGCCTTGTCTGTCTTGAGGCACAGTTTGGTAGCAAGCACTGCTTCCTACAAATAAAAAGGGATATCTTTCAGGTAGTAAATGTGAAGGAAGACAGAGGCATTGTTGTCTGATTTTGCCTATAGGTTAATAGGTAAAAGTGAGATCACGTTGCATGACAGTGAAGAATCGAGCTCAGATAATTTTGCAGCATCTCTGTTAATATAAATAGAGGGAGACTACTGTCAGTAGTAAACACAGAGTATAAATATTAGTATGGCCTAACTTGTAGTCCTGTCACACCTGTTCATGGCCCCACCTGCGCAAATTACCCTGCAAAGGTTCCCTTGAGGCATTTTTTCATGAACGCCAGTGAACAACACTGGTGCATATTTCTTCACTTTGAAAATATTCAAGGATCATGATCTCCAGATGCAACTTGAAAAGAAGAGAGAGAGATATTCACTCAACAGAACAGTTAGCATCATTCCTTGGGGCACCATCACCTTTAGGTAAAGGGGAAGTATGGCTGGTGCCTGGGCAAAACCTTAAAAATCCTGGAAAAAGAAGACTTCCTGCCCTTCCTTGATCTGGAACTCAGTCTGCATCTGGAATGCAGTGAGGAGGGTATGATTTTACAGACTAACATTTATGAAGGTGATAAATTGTTATTAAATTGTTTTAAGAACTTTTGTAACAGCAAGAACAGAGCTATCACCATATATAGGCTCTTTAAAGTCAAGATGGGTTCCTGCAACACGAGGTTGTACTCTGCATTCCCTCCTGACATTTTTAATTGCACGAGTCTGTGTAGGAGGCCACAGAGTTTTTTATGCACTGTCCATGGATGGTGATACAACATTTGTTTGCATAGCTGCATCCTGGAGGCACTGACAACAAAGAAGGGTCATGAAACTTTGTTGCTCTTCATAAAGATCGCACTGAAGTTTCTGATGCAATCTGAAGCAAAAACAAGCTCTCTGTTATAACAGAGGCTGCTCCCTTCCCAGGGAAGGAGAGGGGAGCAGATTAATTTGCCTGATTGAAGATGCTTCCCACTCTCTTTCTGTTGAACAAATGGCATCTGTAACTTCTATGTGGGTACAATAAATTGCACGATAGATTTTTGGATACCAGTGTGTCAGCTCTGCTTCCATTGAGACAAGTTTTATCACAGCCATCTTTTGTTTTGCTAACCCTAAACCAGCTCAGGTCTGGCCTGACAGACCTGGTCTGCAAGTGGAATTTGCTTCCCCCATCTTCCAGCCATGGTTCTTGTTGCAGGGAGGCCAGGCAGCATCACGACCACAGCCTCAGTCTCAAATACTTCAGGTAGCTCTCGGCATACCCAGCTGTGAAGAGGACTGCTGCTGCTTAATGGGATGAGAGCAGCTGGCTGGATCAAAAGGTTTTCCTGTTTGTGACCTCTGAGAAGGATTCAAAGCAGGCTTTGAGCCCAAGATGTGAATTGGAAAGCACATACAACAGACCTCTCTGTGCACAGCTTTGCACCGCAGCCCCTTCAGTCTCTGGATTTCAGAGCCATCAGGTAACCACAGTGCTGAAAAAAACCAGGCCTCATCGATGCTCAGTTGCTAAACATGACAGGTTTAACTTTGTCTTTTGGTTCCTCAGTTTTTAAGGTGAACTAAGTTAATATTTTCTTCTGCAGCCAACAGGATTATTTCTGGGGAGTTTTATTTTGGTGCCTTGGGATCTTTTTATGAATTACGCTCATTCTTCTGTAATATCTTGATATTAATATCAGAATCTTAAAGAAAAACAATAGTATGAGCTGGCAACACTCAAGCTGTATATTAGCTGCTTGAATGTGCAGATTTGTATGTCTTCTTTGACTGAGACTTTTTATACAAGTCGAAGCCTATTGATTTCAGCAGTCTGCTGTAGCTGACTTGCTGAGGAGAGCTAGGCCCCCTGAGTCCAAGTTTGGTTGGTGCTTTTCAAAACATTTCCTATACAAGATAATCTATAGAAGAATAACAAACACACCAGTGTTTTCTTTTACAGTTAATTTTCCTAGACTCAGGTGCCACTCCTGAGCTGGCACAGGAGCAATATATCAGATGGCCAATGAGAAAAAGGAGGATGTAGTTTCAGATCATCCTCTAACTCTTCTCCAGAGAGCTATGGAAGTTGAAATGGCCTGTAACTGGTCCAATGGAGGCAGGGGCACTGAGGTTTCTATCTCCTTGACCTGCAGACTCTGTGGCAGCTTCTCCTTGTGCAACTAATTGTGGACCAGGAAGATCCCGAGGCAAATCTGCACGTCTTGCCCGAGGCTTTTAATCCTCTTCAATGGATATCTTTGCTTTCCACCTGGTAGGGGGAAGTGTAAGACACCTACTCCAGATGCCACAGGTGTATGAGTGTGCGAGGAGGGGGAGGGAATTGCTGAAATGGGTCTTTTGCTTCTCCTCTGCCTAATCACAACAGTAAAGAGCTTTCATGGACACCCACAAGCCCCAAAGTGTGTTTTTATTCTTTCTTTCTCCTGCATGGTCCTTTGCTTGGAGAGCATGTGGGGCCACAGGGAATCCTAGGTTTGTCAAACCCATGTGGAATTTGTGTGGAGCTAGAGGGAAAGGGACCCCACAACCAGAACAGCACTTAAATAAGGTGATAGATTGGCTATAGAGACCTGTCTGCTCCTAGTGAGATGTCTGATCTGTCTCAAAAGGAGGAAGACCATCATGGGAAGTGAGATGCCCCAGTCCTGGGACATGACAGAGCCTTCTTCTCTCCTCTCAGATGTAGGGCAAAGCTGTCCCACTAAATAGCTGATTCAGCCCTGGGACACATGCTATGGCCTCAAGAAACCCGGGATACTCAAAACTGCCTAATGACAGCTGCTCTTCCTATTCTGGGATGCTTATGTCTGCTGCAAATGCAAATAGGAAGGGGAAGTAGAGGTCATGTCAGAAAATGGCATCATCAAGATCCCTTAAAAGACATATCCAAGTTCTGGCTTGCTTTGAACAGGTCCTTTCCACATATTGCACTCTCTTCAGCTTCTCTGGTGATCTTGGAGGCATTTTCCTAACAGCTGCACATGTCGATTTTCCACAGTTCATGAGAGTTCCTGTGACTGGCAGTCAATATGCCAACCATTAATATATAGCATGCTTTTACTGTGAATTCATGAAGTATCACTGCAATTAAATTTCCCTGTTAATTAAATGCTTTATAAATAAAATAAGGTTCATCTTGAAGCTCTTGAGAAAGAAAATACATGGTATCGTAAGATTCTCAATACATACAGATTTTGAATGACATTTTAAAATAGTGCTAAGCCAAGGAGCTTAGCAGTGTTCATGCCCTCATTTGCCATTTTCCAAAAAGCTCACACAAAGAAAATAAGTGTAAGATAGATAAACAGTAAAAAAACCAAAAACAACAAAAACCCCAACAAAAACACACACACAAAGAAAACCAAACCAACAAACAAAAAAACCCAAAACACAACATAACAAAATGAACAAAAAACCCCCAAACCAAAACCAAACAAAAAAACCCACCCCAAAACAAAACTCACCCAAACCAAAAACCGCCTTATAAGAAAAATGACAGGAGTCCTCTAAATGCTTTTGTTTGAGTCCTCTCAGTTGAAAGGAAGTTGGTGCTGAGATTTAAAAGAAGGTGCCACAGAAGCAGTACCTGTCTCAGACAATGTAAATGCATTAACAAGGGGCTTAGATTATGGTCTAGTGGTATTCTCCATTCATTCATAACGAATGGGGCTTTCCATTAAGACCTCAGTATAAATAATAACTAAGCCAATCAAACAAACAAAATTCAAGTGAACTGATACCGAAGTGACATCTGTAAATCCAAAGAGTTCACCTTACATGAATGGTCTCCATATGGTTGCAGAAGTTCTCTGTCTGCTATCGTTCTCATTTGTTGTGGTTTTGTTGTTGTTGTTTTGTGTGGGGTTTTTTTATTCTTTAATAAAATGCTCTAAATGTTTGCTGTTGGAAGAGAACAACACTATGGGAGGCTCTGAAGTGGTATAAGAACTGAGAACACTGACTAATTGATTAACCAAGAGTTCTTGAAGAGAATGATTTGATTAGGGTAATTTATAGAGATTGTATCTTTTGTCATCATTTGTCTTTGAAAACATAGAAGAAAACTGCTTCCAAGTGCATGTAGCCGCTGGCATGAGAGATGGTGTGCACTACATCATCAGTTACAGCAGACTGCTCAATTTTGTACCTTTCCAGCTAGTCAAATATCCAATAACAACACACACACACACACAAGTACTCTAGCTCTTTGCACTCCAAACTTTTCCAACATGGGCTTAGAAAAATATTTGGGGTTGTTCACTGCTCTGCTCTCTGTAGCATAAACATTTATTTAAATGGGGCTGTCTTTTCAGTAATGAAGAATGAAGGAAAAACAATGGTCTGATTTTGACAAATTAACTTGTGATTTGGAGAGTCAGTGAAGCAGGGAAGAGACATTCCTAACTATACTAATTAAATGAGCTTGCAACATTTATTTTAATGCAATGGAACCAGCCATATGAAGATGAACATTTTAATTTATTTTGTGGTGACATTATGAAAAATTTCTCTTCTGCAGATTATCTACAAAAACAAATCTCATCAGCATCTAGGTTTGTGCATTAAATTTACACCTCTCACATAAGTTTGACCTTCCCCAGCGAAAACAAATGGAATGCGCTAAGTTAAAAAGTTTCTGCAAAGGTTGTCTTCCCATTGATGTGGTGGTTTATGTTCAAATTACCTCTGTGAAAAACACATCCATTTTTCATGGTGCAGTGTAGATGAAAAATTCTGAATCTGTTCTAAGGGGAATGCAAATATAGCTCATTAGTTCAAAAACATTTTTCATGAACGACTGCTGAGTATTTTCAGGCAGATGAGAATGTGCAGTTTTGGCCAAGAATGAGCACCACATGTCCTGCTAATTGTTTTTTAAACTTGTTCCTTCCCTCTATGGCATTCACTAAGCCTAGAAATTGTGAAGATTCCTGGAGAAAAAAAATTACAGGTATCCTCAACTATAGCATATACTGTGCAGTATGAGGCAAAAAAAAATAGGAGCATTAGTTTTCGGATGGATAATATCGTTATATTCAGGCACATGACATTTCTCTCCTTGGAGCTTTTACAGGTTTTAGTAATGAGTAGGAATATTATTTATGGAGTGCCATCAGCAGGGAGAGCCTTGTCCTAAGGTTCATATCAGTGATGATGTTATGGAGCTGCTGACAGCAGGAGCTGCAGGAGTTCATTGGGTTTTCGTTTTTTAACTAGATTGTGGAGCAGTAAGATATTTTTGTTGTTTAAAATAATTCTTAAGAAGGTTTTTTAGCCAGGATTTTCCTCCCCCCGGCAGGCTTCTCAGAGATTTGCTTTGAGATTACCTTAAAAAGCAGATTTGGGCAGTAACTCAGGCTTCCAAACTCCCTTCCATAAACCTGAAAACTGGAGCTATTAACAACAAAAAATGACAGTAGTTAGAAATCACCTGATTTCAGAGTCTGGTCACTCATGTATTCCATGTCTCTGAGTGGTCCTCCATGTCTGACAGGTTTGCCCCAGCTCCTCCTTGCCCCTGTGATGGAGAACAACTCCCCATGGGGTTTTTCTGCAGCCAGATCCACCTTAACAGCTCAAGCCAGTCTTTTTACCCAGTCACCTGGGCCCAGAAGGTGAGCTACCCCTGTCAGGGGCTGGCAGGGAAGTTGAGGTGACACAAGTTGGCACCCCAGCTCCAGCCAAGCTGAAATGGGCAGAGCATCCTGTGGATGAACTTCTCCTCACCTGGGCAACTCTGCAGCCCTCCGTTTCAGACTCTAACAGCACATAAACCACCTCTGCTTTCCAAAATCCTGCTGCTTAAAAGACTGAATATACTTATCTTTTATCCTGGCTCTTTAACTGTTAGCTTTGGAATGTGGGGTCAGCTTTTCAGGGTAGCTACAAAGAAAACCAAGCCAATTGTCTTGAACTAGAATTTCCTACAGCTGATCACTTCCCTGCTTTCTACTTCTTGCCTGGCACCCATGAACCTTTCTGCAGGTGCCTTCTCCACTGAGGGACTGGCAAACGCCAGCATGTTGTGAATAATTTTGGCCACCCATGAACTGCAGCCTCCTCTTGACTGAGCTGTGCAAATTTTCTGCCCATCCACAGAAAAGCTGGAATTGGGATGAGTGCAGTTTTTCACCCAGCTGAAATGGCAGGAGATTGGGACAGGAAAGAGGTTATTACTGAAAGTTGTGTTGGAATTTAACCTCTCCATGCCAATGTTATGGGAGTCTTAATAACAGCCAAGCATAAAAACTTAAGTAAGTTGATGGTAAGAATTCCGATCCCCAAGATCAGAACCCTGTTTTTTCACCTGGAAAGCAGTCCTGTGTTCCCTAAATATTTGCTAAGCACTTACTCATTACCACTTGTTCAAGATGGAAAGCCATCAGACCTTGAGTAATTAACATCACTGTCCTGTAAAACTGTTAATGTTTTGTTGAAAAATGTCATGCTAACATTTTTTTTTGGTAGGAGTCACGCACAGTAAGGTCATCTCCAGCACTTACCACTGCCAGGACTGCTGTGACAGTTTCATAGGAGTGTGCTTCACACACACCACCAGTCTTCTGTCTACATGGTCCATACAGAGCTAAAAATACCAGCTAACTGAAACAAGAGAGATGTCCCTGTGCTTAAAAACGACAGATAGGGAAACAATTTTCTGCAGATTTCATGACATCTGCCCATAAAGCAAAAGATCAGACCTGAAATCCAGCCTCCTTCTAGGCTCCATGGCCACAGGACCAAAACACAGCTGCAGTTTCACTTGCATGAGGGAAAGCTCCCATAAGAACATGATTCCTTCCATTTCCTGAGAGTATGAGGAATGCCCGGGATAGCATAAACTCGCCGACTGAGATTCCCTTCAGCTCCTGGAAGATTAGTCCTGGAGCAGTGGCAAATGTCATTTGCATTGTAAATGATTTGCAGAGTTGAAGGAAAAGAGATATTCTGTAGCAATTCAGAGAGGTGATGGTCAACCTCTCTGTTGAATATGCACTGTAGCACTCAATATCTCTGCTTCTAAAAATCACTGGACAATAATTACACTCAGAAGTAATGAAACTACCACATTGTGCATTGGCCCCAACAGAAGAGGTAGCTGAAGAAACAAGCCTTCAAGACAGCTAAAGCCACTCAAAAAATACCAGTATATCATCCAAGAGGACAAACAAAAGCAGCTTCTTCCAGTGTGATGGAGTTTTTTGACTGAGGCTGTTTCCCTGAGCTGGAAATATGAAAGTGTTTTATACTCACTGAGACTTAAGCACCTCTCTAAAAACAGTCAACAGCCAAGCTCCTGCTCACAAACCTGAAATTTCCAACCAGGCTTATGTTCAGCTAAAAACTCCAATGAACTAAGGTCTCATAGCATCAAACTTATTCACAGAGGTACTTTTATGAAACTATGACTCCACCAGCAATGAATCTGTCCTGTGTTTTTCAATATACCATTTTCAAGCAATAAAGGCTGCTATCGTACTTTCAACAAGATCCTTGATGAGAGAAAAAGATGATGCATTTATACTAAAGCTAGCATATGCACCCTCAAAAAGAAACTTTTGACAATTTGTTTTTGACTCCACAGTAATGTACAAAAAGTCATTGCTCTTTCTGAGCTTATATATGTCTTGTGTTTTTCTTGAGGAATCATTTTTCTTCATTCACCTTTTTACTCTATTTATTCAACCAGATTAATGTTGTGTGCCTGGACTGGGTGTTTTTCTGGTTTTGATGCTGTGAAGCTAGCAGCTCGAATAATGGCAGGAATCCACCCAAATGGGAATACCCTTTATTTCTCACCAGATTTCCTGACCCCTCTAGAAGCCACATTTCTTCCCCTTTTATTGATCCTCTCTTCCCCTTTTCCTTCTCTGATTCCAATTACCCTTTAGCTAAGAAGCATCCAGCGACATCACTGCCACCTTCTGCCATCTGTAAAGAGCCCCCAGTTGTCATTCTGATAGACATTTGTATTAGACTGAGGCAAACAAGGAGCAACCCAATGAGACTTTCCTGTGAGAGACCAATCTATGTGCTCTCCTTCTGTAGGAACTCCAGCCCACTGTTCCTAAACTGTCCCAAATTGGTGAAGAGTGGGCTTAATGGATCCCCAGGCATCCTCCTCGCTGGCAGGAGGCATAGCTGGCAAAGGAACAATGTGGCTAGGATGCCAGGGGTTACCATCTGCTCCCAGCTGCCTTGGGAAACCATCCAGCCTACCAAGGGCCATGCAAAAATCAGAAGAGTCTTGAGCTTCTGCATGTGGTGACAAATCTCTGAAGACCTTCAGCTGTAACCCTGGTGTTGCCAGTTCTAGTTTTCTTCTGAACCTAGGTGACCAGAAGCCCTCTTCTGTTGAATTTAGCTGGCTGTAAATCCCCATTCAATTGGAGATGCCAGGTAAGGGCAGCACTGGCTTCATGTCTGGCTGATGGAAAGTGGTGCATCTGATCCTGGGGGCTGGCTTAGAGATTCTCCTGGGTCTGGCTGCAACTCCTACCTTTTCACACTCCTGACACTTCAACTTGCACTAATTACCGAGTGGCGCCAGTATCACCCTGCATTTTTCTTCCCCACAAAATACTAGTCTTCAAGTAGCATGGGTGCCATAAATGAAAGCTAACAGACAGATATGAAAATAAGTTTTCTCCCTCTCTCTTTGTCTCTCTGTCCTTTAGTGCAATATCAGTTTGCAGGAGATTAATTTTATGTAAAATTTTACATTTCAGATTGTGATCAGCATTTTTTTTCTCTTGGTTGGCTCTGAGAAAACATATATTCAAGTCTGAGAATTCATCACATCTGATTAATGATGTGTATATAGAGCTTTCTGTATCATCTTCCTTCTTTTGGTCTTTTTTATTCAGTTATTTGCTGTACTCCAACCCTGCGGATAGATGGTTCTGCAGTGATAAATGTAAAGTTTGCATAAGCCATGTAACAGCAGGACAGCCTATTATCACTGTACATTTTCCATGGCTGTGCAAACCTCTGTAGGCTATTTTATTGCTAATAGATCCACAGAGAAACAGTAGTGATTTTATGACTCTTTTTAAAATGGAAATTCATGTTTGAGAAATACAACTGGGAGGAAACAGATGTAAACCACTTAAGCATTTGCAGAAAATTGAGATGCACACTCTTATTTACAGACCCACATCGCCTTCATCATTTTATTTTCAAAATTAAAATAAGCAATCTGTTTACCATGGGAAATGAGGAACCGTAAACTTGTTGTTTTTCCTTTGCAAAGCAATGGCCAGTGTCACTGTCTCTGTGCTTAATGGCATTGGAGAAAAGGGATGACAATTCCCCCCCTCCTAGATTTTATTGTCTATAACACATTCCCTTTGTAATCTGTGTAAGAGGTATGCAAGTGGGAAAGATTTTAGCATAACAATGTGTCTGAATTCACATTATGTTATAGAAGCTAAAATGATTGCCCAACCTATTATAAGGTTTTACCCAAGTATTTAAAAGCTATTGGAAAATCGATTTGAAAACTTTAATAGCAAACAATTGCAAGGCATTTACACTCATGTCAGAGTGTTACTGTGCTCATTGCCTACACCAGCAGAAAATATTTCTTTTTTACTAGGTTAGATTACTGGTTTTGAGGGCCAAGCATCCCACTGGATAATTTTTATAGAATATCTCTGTAAGTTCTGTTCAAAACGTGAACTCATGAAATCACCTGTAAAAAAAGAGAAAACCTTTAACGTTTATTAATTATAATAATACTTTGCACTAATCTACAGCCTTGCATCCCTGGAGATCTACATCCTCTTATTCCTGTCTTAAGAAAGGGACACCATATATATACTTTATAAATAACTGACCAGGGACAGAGAACAGTATGGAGACTTGGACCTGTCATGCCACCGCTGAGGGCTGAAGGTTGCAAAAGCACTCAGTCAGTTCTCTACTCCTCAGTATTCACCCCCATGCAAATATTTTTTCAGCCATGGATTTCTGAATTATTTCTTGTTTAGCAGGAAAGCAGGGAGGCTGCAGTGTTAAAGTACCTAAAAGGGACTCACAATATGTCATCACATCTGAAGAAGGCCACTGAGCACTGAAAAAAAGCTCTGCTTTCAACAAGCTCTGATGTGAGGGATGTAAGAATAAAAACAGTCTGAGCACCAACTGATGAAAGAAGAGATAGAAATCCCTTCCTCTTAGGTACTGTAATGGTGAAAGGGAACTGTTTTTCACAGGAAACAATCTTAGCAATGTCCTGTGACAGCCAGGTATATACCTGCAGTAAACTTCCCTACAGCAGCAGCTCCTTACCCTAAGAGGCAGGAACTGCAAACGCCTTCTGGTCACAATTGTCTGCTGCAGGTGGGCTTCAAAGCTCAGATGAAGCCAGATCCTTCTCCTCTGCAGCCACTCCAGTAGTCACTTGGACACTGTTTTCTTAAGAAGACCTGGAAGCTGTGATAAAGCAGCTGGGAATAGGATGGAGGGCACCACTGTCCCACTGGGGCATCTTCCTGTGCCATAAGATGGGAAAGGAGAATGGGTTATAATAAGGGTAAAGCGAACAGTGTGCCTGAATCTTGTCAGCACAGCTTGCCAGCAGGAGAGGAGCAGGAGGAGCCAGGGAGCATGGAGCTGGCCACGTAAAATGGCCAGGAGCAAGGATGCAAGCTCTCAGAGAGCAGACTGAGGAGAAAGAAAAATCAGGTGTCAGGAAAGAATGGCCGGGGGAAGTGGGGAAGCAAAACAGCTGGGCTGGGAGAGCTCCCATAAAGAGCAAAACCAGACACTAATTCCACTTTTGGGAGGACAGACTAAGACACGTATTGCATTAAAGAGAGCTAACAGCACAGACTGCCTTCCCTAATGTTATTCTTCCATCCAAGCTGTTTCCATAGTGATGTCGCTTGATTGCAAGCAAGAGAGGAGATGGCCACCAGGCATTTCACACCATGAAAAGGCATGAGACCTCCAATCTCTTTGAGAAAAAAAACCCTGCACTGCAGTTTCTCAGTCCCCAAAGCGTGACTGGGAAGGGTCGAGCAGTCTTGTCCTGCCCTTGGGCAGAGTGGGGAGACTTACTCTTTTTTTCCCTGGAAAGCCTGCAGAAAGAAAAACCTCTTGCTGACCCCACTACGTGTGCCACCAGTGGATGCCCACTGCATCCCAGCCCTTGGTGCGACCACTCAGAAAAGGTGCTTCAGCCTTCCCAACCATCAGAAACAAATCCAGGAGTGGCACTGGTAAGCTGGAAGAGCCAACGAAATTTCACACAAAAACCAAAGTGAAAGAATGCTTTCTTATACTTTGGTACACTTCACCCAGCACTGATTAGTACATTAAAGAGCTTTATTGACCCCTGGCAGTTACACAGAAAGCTTTCTTGTCGTAGCACTGAGAGAAAGGACAGATTTTCCAACAGCTGTCTAATATCTCTGTCAACATGGAAATGAAATAGATGTAAGGACCTCAGAAAGGCATCTGAACATTTAGTGCCCGGTACCAATGACTTCCAATTTCCACCTGCAGAAACTGGAATTACTCTCAGTCTGCTCTGCTAGCTTCCTAAACAAACATCTGGCACAATTTTATTTTTAGAAGAAAAATAACCTGAAACCAGGCTACTAGCTGACCGTCTCTTTATTAATCCAGCTACAGAGGCACAGTGTTTGAAAAATGCTAGTGTGAACCATTGTGTGTCATGTTCAGGCCTGCAGGGGAAAAAAAAGTGCAACAATAAATAGCTAAATAACAGAATAAATGAGAGTCGATTTCATTGGGATTTGTGAGGCTCACTGAAACCCTTCGTGTCTGTGCACAGCAGAGCTCAGATCAATGGACAAAGCAAAACACATCACAGTGTTTCCAACCTCCAGCTGCCCACAACACTGCTTGTTCTTAGATCAAGGCACTTTGATAAAGAAAGATCAAGCAAAGGTAGCCTGAGGACCTGTGAAAAGATGTCTGCTCCTTTCCTTGGTCCAGCCCAGCCTGCTGCAGTTCATATCTTAAAACCAACAAGAAGATTAAGCAGTTATTCCCTATCTGTTTCTTATAGTCATCCAATAAAGCAGCATCTAAAAATATTAGCTTTTCTCCTGCCATCCAAGGTTGAGTACTGCAGAAAAATGTGTTGAAACTGATTATGTTGGAGAGCAAGGTCTGCATAAATAATTTCTGAAAGTCAACTAAGTCAAAATAATAATAGCAGAGAAAATTAACTTTCAGATAGAAGAGCTACCTGCCTGTGCTCTCATTTGTACTCTGAAGTCTAATTCAGCAAAGAAAGAACACAATTCTTGGGACAAAGCAGGTAACCCATGGATTCATGATGCTAGCTGTCACAAAAGCCAAGTCTTCCCTGAGATCAATTAGCTTCAACAAGATGTAAATCCATTATTATTTTTATTATCATTATTATCATGGAACCATGCTAAGATTAATACAACTTTTCTTGGTTGTTTTGCCCTGCATGTCATCAAGGAAGCCTAGATTTACAGATAATTAGGTAGAATACTTGAAGCAATTAAAAGATTCCTTTCATACAGTTGAAAAGGGTTTGTTGGGCTTTTTTGCCTCCTGTCTGTCATCAGTTACTTTCTTCAAAACTGCTACACTGTACAGAGTAGATTTCTTCTTCAATTAATATTGCTGTAGTCATTAAAGATCATAATTTCTCTGTGCAGTCAACACTTAAAAAGTAGAAGCCTTCAAGACAATCCTCCCTCTCACAGGGGAGGAGTCAGTATCTCGTTCTTTTGAGGTCTCTCTTCTTGGTCTTGAAATAATGTTTATACCCCCATTTGTCTTGCCAGTACCATTCCCTCTTCACAAGAAGGAGCCACTTCAGAGTGATCATTACCATCATGTTCTATGAAAGAGTCTTACATCTAATAGCAAATACTCCTCTTGGGCCAAGCTGATAAGAGTGGTGTCATATATGCTGAGCACTTCTGTTACCTCTGCCCAGCTCACTCCGTGTGTCCTATTGGTCTCCTTTTCTATTTTTACCCCGAGTTTTGTATTACTATTCCCAAAATGGATATGTCTCAAATAATCTGACAGTTTCCCTATCCTTCTTGACTATTTTATTATTTTCAGTGAAATGCATATTGTATGGCTGCTTTTGCTCATCATCATAAACACCAAAGAAGTACATTTCTCCTGGCAAGTGAAGGAAGTCTGACAATTCTGTATTCAGAGTGAATGTAAGTTGAATAACATTGTGCTGATGCACTGTGAAAACAAGCAAAGCATGCAAAACCTCCCACACAATGTGATGTATCACAGTCACAAAGTGGCTTTCCTACCAACCATTAGGTTGCAGTTGAAGGTGTAGTGCATCACTTTTAACTCTCGTAAAAGTATTTTCTTGTACTTCCAGATGAGCAAACATATGACTCCTTATCCAGAAGTAGCTAAATAATTTCTCTGCTTTCTTTCACATGCAGAACCTAATTTGGGCTGTGTGTATCTGATGAACTTGCAGGGCTTATGAGGCACATTAGTACTGAACTTGCAAGGTTTTCATTTTGAAGAGTGCTTCTGCATTGTATTTATACTGAGTCTAAAGTTACAAAGCATATGGCTGAGGGCAAAATTTTAGGGATTCTGCAAATGACCTCAGGCATGAAATTGGAGAAGCAGTCCCAGAACTCTTTCTTTTTTTTTGTTTTCCCCTCATAAGAGAGTTGGAAAGATATAGATAACATAGAAAATATGAATTGTTTTTTCACATGTGGTTCCTCGTCATCATCCCCATCCCCAGCCTGACTGCCAAGGGTGGCTCTTGGGTTTGGTGAAATCTATAATTTTTGTCCCTCGGTGTTGATGGAAGCTGTTGCCTAATCAACAAAAAAATAAAATTGACTTGAGGAAGATCTTGAGGTTAATTACGTCTTTGCCTGCCATCATACACCCCATTGCAGACTCTTCCTAATTTGTTGCAATCATTACATTTTTCTTAATCTTCTTTAGCTTGTAGCTTTCCCCCTCAAGATTCAAGTCCTTACAGTTTCAAAGGATGGTGTGAAAATGTCAAAAAGACAGTAAAAAATCAAAAGACAGATAAAGAACTGCAAATGTGTATGTATGATGTAAATCTTGGGAATATTAAGGAATCTGACTAGTATTAAACCTGCATAAAAGGAAATTCTCATGAGTTTAGAAACCTCAGTCATCAATTTTGGAATGCCTGGAGTTGGCAATGCTGTGTGCTTTCACAAAGCACCACACACCACAAGGCTTCCTGTATCCTGGAGGTTTAAAATATGCAAGAGCATCCTGCTCCTATTAGATGCCCCAATATTCACATCTGAAAAAATGTTTTGGCCACAAAAGAGATATTAATAACCCATCACTCACCAGTTTCTATGGTAATTAAGGAGTTGCACTAAACTGAGCATTGCAAATTTTCCATGTGCCAGCAACCACTTTTTAGTACACTAGCTGAGGAGTCCAGAAATCAAAGAGATGCAGTGACTTCAGACATGAATACTTAAAGCTGTGCTGTTCTGAATGAAAATGGACACAGAAATGAATGTTAATGTTTTTCTCTACAGACTCCTTCACACGGGCATGCTTGATGCTTTCGTCTGCCGGGGCTGAAGCTGGAATTAAGTAATGAATAAACATGTCTCACTGAAACAACTTTGACATTTCAACTAAGTTTATGCATTAATTAAGATAAGGTTGTCCTAGCCCCCCAAAAAAGGAGCAGAAATTTGAGAGAACCCAGTGGCTGAAGTATAGTATAAAAAAGCTGTATGAACACTTTGTTAAATGCACAGATTTAACCCTGCTGTTTTGCTCCTAATCATTATTAATTGCCTCCAGTGGTGGACATTAATTTCCCTATTGCAGCAACATGCATCTTGAGTTTGTGCATATCCTAATATATCAAGTGGGACAGGTGATATAATTCAGCTGGTCACAGCTGGAAAGAAGACAGCCACCCACATGCAAGCAGTCTGTCAGCCTTAGTTACGCTGCAGCCACCACTACAGCCTCCATAACAACATTGTACATTTATCTTTGGGGATAACTTTACAAGAGGTATAGCTGATCTGTTCATCCTATTTAATCTGCTGTTGTCTTAGCAGGAATACGAATCCTTTAGCCTCAGTTTTAGCTCTGAATTTTGGGGGCGAAGCAGGGGAGGCAGGACTTGTTCATGTTGCTGGCCTGTTACAAAGAAGAGCCTGACCCCTCTCCTGGTCGTCAGGAAGGGGAGGGAGTAGAGATGGTGTCCCAAAACAGGGCATCATGCCCTGCTAGCCAAAAGTCTAGTGCCGCCATCTGGAGTTTGAGAGATTTGCATTCACACCCCTGAGATACCTGATTCAGTCGGGAACCTGCTTCCCAGCCATTTTATTTGTAAGTTCATGTATCCATTGCTGAGCTGGAAAAGCCCTCCCAGCAAATTAATTATTTGTCCCATGTAGACAAGGGTGGGAGAAGCAGACACAGCTGCACCTTGGAAGAGGCAGGTGAGGAGAGTCCACTGTTTGCAAGCAAAAGCTGTAGCTGCAGATGCCTGCTCAGCCTGCAGTCGTGGTGAGAGGAGGACACGTCTCTGTCTCTGTGTTTTGGGGCAGAAGTTTCCACTCTGGACTCAGGAGGCTCATACGTTTCCACAAGAAATTTCTGGATTTGACTATGGCACATATCCAGGTGAAGAATGTTTCCTTGGAAAAATATTCTTGCCCAAGTGTCCTGACTATATAGTTAATTAAACATGCAAATTGCTGCTAGCTCAGAGTTCCTTTCCCAGCATGCCCCATAACTCCACCTCAGCAGCCATTATGTTGTATGCTTTGAATTTAAGCTGGAAGATAAAGGAAGTAGGAGGAAATAAAAAACTGCATAAAAGGATTTGGGGATTTGGCCCAGAGGAAAGATGAGAATTTAAACTGAGCAGGACCAGGTTCCACAGTTGCCTTTCTTAATCATAATTAACTGTAATTTTTCAGCTTTGCAATTAGCTTTATTTGTAACAACCAGCAAAGAAATGATTAGCGATGGAGCTTTTTAGCACTTTGTTTAATAAGTATGGACGAGTTTGGCTGCCTGTCCTAAGCATTGTCCAAATGGGCAAAAATCCAGAAAAAAAGGAGGAAATTTACATTGCCGAAAATTTCTGGAACAAGTTCTTTAATTTCAAAATTTTCAGTAAATGGTGAAAGCATCTTTCCAAATAGAAAAATTCTTTTTAATAGAAAACGACAAATGCATTTTTGGAACCTAAGTCTCACGCTTTGTCTGACGTGGCTTTAAGGCAGCTCTTGTTCAGACCAGCTTGGCAATTCCTGATAGCTGCTTTGCTCTTGAGTTCACCACTGTAAAAGTGAAGTGCAAGAGTTTAAAAAAGCAACTCCATTACTTAACAGAACAAGTCCTGTTGTAATAGCCTGACATGAAGTTGATGGGTCTGCTTTCTGGTTCTTAGTTCTTGTGCCTTTCACATTATCTTAGTCATATAGGTGTTATCCTGCAAATTCTTGCTGCATTTCTTAGATATGCCTTATCATTCAAGGATGGCACCATGGACATGTAGCTGTTTAATGAATCAGAACATTGAGGTGAAACTAGTCCTTAACATGTAATAACATTTTACATCAAGCCTAAAAGCATGACATAGTGTGTTTCTAAATGCTCAATGATTAAGCTTAATGCATTTAACCTAGCTGAAAGATAAAGGAAAAATATGTTTATGTGGCTTTGGAAGGCTTTAATTCTTTATAGTTTCTGTAAATTATTCCATACCAGGTCTCCCAAACGATATCTTTATAATTAGATCTCCATTTCTTTAAAGGTGACATTCTGTCCTGACAGCATCTAAATTACATTGTTTTCTTTTTCTGTTGGGACAACACTTTGTCAAAGTAAATCACAGAGCAGTTCACTCTGCCTCCTGACTTGGATCCCCCCCTTTTCCCACAGAAGAGCCTGGCCTGTGGCTTGTCAGTGTGCTGGTACCAATCAGCTACTGCAGGCATTCAGGGCTGTGTTTACCTTTTTCTCCTTCCCCAGCTTTGTTGGAAGGAGCCAGCATTCTTCCGGCAGTGGATGGGTCTGGCTCCTCATCTCCTTGACCCCTCTCAGCCTTCCTTGGAAAACTCTGCCCACTTAGCTGTGGACAGCTTTATATTTCATCTGGACTGGCACCTGGTTTGGAGGTCTGGAACACAGTGTTTATGCTTGTCTCGTCTTTTTTTACCGCTTCTAAGGCATGCGGGTTTACTACCCAGGAACCAAATGAAGGCTTTAGTAGGGGAGAGATTTGCTACAAAGTCTGACAAGGAAGCAAAACAATTCTGGCTATGCTGCACTTGCTGTTGTGAACTTACACGACATGTTTTTATGTTATCTAGGCAGCAGGAGTGTTTGGGTGAAGCTGCCAGTGCCGCTCTGCCAACCTGTGAATCAGATGCCTACGATCAAAACAGGTCAATTAAACTGCTGGGTTGCCTGTTTTGGATGGCTTGGCTGAACTGCCTTGTTTTAGCTAGAGCTGTTATTTATGAGTTATCACAGGAGGATTCCAGTGTTATGATCACTGTTATTAACATGGGTTGAAAGGAACAAAGGCTTTGTACTAAAAAGGAAACAGTAAGGAAAAAGCCTTGCACAGTGGTATGTGGGCTGAGTTCTTTAGAGCAGTGTACATCTCCCTCTTAATTAAAATAGTTAAACTGGGGAACTAGACATTGATGCAATATGTTGTTCCCATTCTGGAAATACATTCACTAAGAGTTAATAAATAATCTATGAATTCTAATCTTTTAAAGTCATTTCAGAGGGATGAAGTCATCTGCTATAATTGTAAATGCAGTACCTCTGCCGTCACGGCATTCAAATGTAAAGGTGAGAAACTGATTAGAGGTGCTGGCTTGCTAGAGATAGATGCCCCAATTTAAATGCCACATCATTTGTTTTTGGCAAATTGAGTAGCTAGAATAATATCTCCTTCTATTGTAAGGCTTTAGCCCTGGATTTTTACCTGCTTATCCCAGATTTAACTGGGCAAAGGGATTAATTTTCTTCTTACTCAATTTGCAGGGATTGCTTCAATCAATACAGGCTGCCAACACAGACCAGATTTCCCAGCTATGCAGCACTAGTTTCCTGGTGCCAGACCTGCTAGAATTTCACCCTCTCATTTTGACATCTGAGGCAAATCTCGCTGCAGGACCACATCTGAAGCTGCTTTTGATAAACGTAGGGGTGTTGTTCTCCTTTGCTTGGTTTTTAGCAGCAGCTGAGCTGACTTGCCTGGAAAATGAAGCCTTCCGTGTCCAATTCCAGATCCTAAACTGAAAGTACGTGGCAGGCTGTAAATCTCCCCAAGTAGTGCAGTGACTAGGCATTGCTGAATGTGGTTTTCCACCTCCAGTCTGCAACCAAACTCAGGCTGGACCATTTAAAACTGGCTTGCAGCTGAGCGTGTTGTCCAGCAGCTGTGATCAGGACTGCAGCATAGACACTCTCATCTCTGATGTCGGTGTTTCCAGAATCAGGTTTAATTTTCTTGTTGACAGTCAAATTAGCTGACAAAATGTTGTCAGTCAGTGCAAGAAAGGACAAGATATGTCAAGCTTCAGATTCACTCAGCTCCCATCAGTTGTTTGCTTGTGACAAAATGTCACAGTTTGGAGTGTGACTCTTCCTCATCCCCCCCATGAGTAGTGAGTTTTAATTGAAAGTGCATCATCAAAGGGCTGCAGTCAAGCACAGCTATGTTTCCTGGTGATCACAAGCCCAAAGGGAAGGATTTTAATGAAGCAGAGAGCCCAGGAACTTGGCAGCTAAAGTCCCACCTAAAGGAAAAGTCAAGCACACTCAGAAGTGCAGAAACAGCACAGAGCAAATATAAAACTTCCCTTGCACCTCCTGAAGCATAGTAGAAATGTTACTCACTAGAGATCCAGCTCTGGCTAAACCTAGTGCTGCAGAAAAGAAAGACAGACTGCACAGCTTTCCTAGGTCATTCAATACCCCAGTATTTTACATAAATATCAATGGCAGCATTGTTCAGTGTGTACATTATATAGAGACAGTCAAAAATGATGTATCAATGATAGCATCTTTAATAGCCATAAAAATAAAGTGAGGAAGATAGAGGGTGATAAATAAAGAACAGCCTGTATTGATCCATCTGCATCTGGTTTGTTAGATTTCTTATACAGTTCACGGGAACAAAAATCTGTCAGTTCATCTTCCTTCAATACAAACTGCTTTCCATTAACAGGCAGCAGATGTTCTCATGGGCTTTAAAGAAACATGCAACAGGGATCCACAAAAAAGGATATGATGAAGATTATTAATATAGCAATAAATTTCATCAGCCTTGCCTCTTGAAACTAGGACAACTGCACTCAGCAATAAAAATAATAATAGTCTGAAGCTCTTCTGTAGCTCTGTAATCTCCCTATTTCACTCACTGTTATGGTAGCTTTAACAGTGGTGCTTAAGTCTATCTGCTAGAAAAATATCAATTGCAAAACCTTAAGCATGCATTAATACTGGATTCCATGTCTGGCAGCTTCACAATAGTCCTGCTGCTTCTGAGGACTGGCATGTTCACCTGGCAGAAGATGAAGAGGAACTCTGGAATCCCTCTATGGTCACCTTGTGGAGAGCTTGTACCACAGCTACCCCAGCCAGCCTGCCACAGGCATAACTTGCCATGCATCTCTTCACATCTACTGAACAATCTATGGAAAACAGCTACTCCTATAGCAGCCTTGGGGCTGCATCTTTGGGGGCAGGATGGGAGAAAGGCCTGAGAGTAGAGGAGACATGAATGTTTTATAGTATTTATATGAATGCTGGCAGATTGAGCCAGAGCTGCTGCTCCCCCCAGGTGTCTTTTCACCCTGAGGCAGCACACTCCTTCACCAGCTTGACCATCCTCTTGATTGCCAGAGGCTTCCATGTCTGGGATGGATGCTCCCTTTAGGGATTGCTTAGCTGGGATGTTCTGGCATGTCCCCTGAAGACTGAGACCTTTTCCTACATTCAAGACTGCACAGAGAGGTGGAGAATGGAAGAACAGGTAAAACTGCTTTTTGCCTTCTGATTGTTCGTGGTGTCCCCTTTTCCAAAATGAAAGTCTTCCTTGCTTTCTTTCAAGGATCAGATGTCTTAAAAAATTCAGTGCCCCAAGAATTGGAGTAAATCTTTTGCACTTCATTGTGTGACTGCATTGCAGAGGAAGAGGAAAAGGGCAGAGCCACAGTGGGGTTATTGTTGCTGGTGGGAAAATCCCCCCATGACTGAGAAGTCCAGGTGAGTGACTAAAGCCAAGGTTGAGTGTACAGCTTTTGCTGGGTTTGGCAGATTATTAAATTCAGAATCTGTTTGGAGGCAAATACATAGGGATTTTGGAGAATGTGTGTACATGTGTTAGGTGTGGTCCATGTACTCACCAACAGGTAAAATATTTTTCCCTCTGAGACCCCAGGTGCTGGTGGCTACATTCCCAGAGCATGTGGGAGTAGCTTCATGGGGCTGCTGTTCTCCTCCACAGAGAGGATTCCTGAGCTTTGAGCACACGTTGTTTACCTTCCAGTTACCACACGTGCTTACATATTTTGCACGGGAACAGCAACATTTCTGATAAGGTTGCACTGAACAAATGGCTCAGAAATACTCTCTATTTTCAATTAGTTCAAAATGTTGGACATCTTTGTTTCTGCTGGATTTTGAGCATGGTGCAGTTCAGATGTGTTACATTGGATCAGGACTTTCCACACAGTGTTTGTCCATCTCAGTTTTGGCTTCCTTCAACATGAACAAACTAACTTTTTAGAAAAATCACATTCCCTTTCCTGCCCCTGAGTCACTAGAGGAATAAAGCCCCGTTTACAGACAGCAAGATGCAAAATGCTTCTGGAAACTTGCTGCTGCCACAGTTTGCCAGCTCCTTAAATTCCAATTACTTCACTTTGTTTTCCCAAAGAAGTGATATGAAGCCACTACTGCTTTAAACTCTTTTCCAAATGAGTATGAGATGAGCAGAGGAGGGAATAGCTGCCAAAAATACCTGTATGTCACTAACAGACCTTTACTGACCATTTTTTACCTCAAAGCTAGTGGTGCTGTGTGGAAGGATGACAGCCAGGGAGCAAATCATGCCATTTCATTTGGAAGTTACTGCTTCCTGCGAATGAGGCTCATGCTCTGAAAAGCATCATCTTCTAGTCAAGGTCACCTTCTACAAAAGATGTGATGGCATCCCAGCTGCCTGTTGTCCCAGATCCGTGCTGACTCCTAAATCATGCCAAGAGGCTGATTGAGGGACAGTTTGTTGTCCCAGGTTAGGAGCACTCTGACAACCTCATGGAGTAGACAGCTGCCTTCCAGCACCTGGGGATGAGTCAAGCTACTGCTGTGGAGAGACGCATTATCTGGTACAGGTTCCTTTGCTCCATGCCTCCTCAGCTTGTCTGTGTATCTTAGATGCTACTATACAGTGTATTTTAATATAGCTCCCAGCACGGCCTCACAGAGGGAGACAGAAGAGTGTTCAGCAATATTGTTGTAAACAAGCCTATAACTCAGTATCGTTGTTTGACAGATTTGAGATCTTGATCCTGCTTGTTTACACATATGCAGACGTGCACACACGCACACATACATACACACACACACTTAAATAACCTCTGTAGTTTAAAGCTCTGCTACTCCCTTTGTCCTTGTATCCTTTCCTCTAATGTTTATGACCCATTTTCAAAGGCATGCGCTGGTATCTGATGATCTGTGTCTTTTCAAGTCTACATGCAGACATGCAATCTCACTGTCTGGGTAATGCTCACAACTGACAGCCTTCCAACAGACCCGCTTTCCTCTTCTCTCCTTTGCCCCCTTCCCATGGATAAAAATGACTGATGAAGCCCATTACTTATCTATCAGATAATAGATCGACTTTGACACAGATTCCTTATAAAATCTGTCTTAGCAAAATCTGTTCTGGACGTGGAGGAGGCATTGAGCTAAAATATTGCTTTTGTTGGGGGGTTAATTTAACATTTAAATCCTTTTCTCTATTGACTTCTTCTGTGGAAAATTAGTCCCCTATGTACAGAAGAATTTAGCTGACCATAAGCTTGTGATAAAGGAAAAAGGCAGTGTTACAGTAAAAAATTCTCCCTGTAATGTTGACAACATCATGGCATGTAGACGTGTTTAAGATGCATACAACAAAATCTTGACACCAAAACCAGGAAAAGATGGTGCTGCAAAAAGAGATTTAGTAACTTTTTGTTAATTCTAGAGTACTGTCAGTGTTTAGGAGAGAGATGCAACTGGGCTTTGAGGCTTTGGCCACATTCCAAAGCACTGTGCCCTACTACACCAAGTATAAAACAGTTCAAGCCATTCTGTTTCTTCCTGAAAAAATGGAAACCGATGTAATTCATTTCTGTGTTCAGGGTCACGCTTCTGCCCTGCCCCAGCAATGCCTGGGATCTGTTTGCACACTGTGTTTTCCAGCTGCATCAAACCCCTGCAAGTGCACCCAAACCCAGAGAAACTAAGATTTGATGGTTGGTTCATGATACATTTTCGATGAATGGAAAGATACACCCAGATGAAATTCCAGGACTCCAAACCCAGGACAACATTTCTAACAGAAGGAATGTCCAAACCCTGCAAGCCACCACATCTGGAGTTATAACTTTGCACAGCTTTGTCCACCACATCAGAACATAGAGCAGAACAGCTCAGAGGGGGCAGTGGGGGCCATGCCACAGTCACTCCTTCCTTCAGACCTCCAAAAGACTCCTGCTGCTCTTGGTGCACCACTGTCCATACAGGGAGAGCTTGGCTGATGGGTGATGGGCACAGCGTGCTGCTTCCAGCAGGAACATGGGCCTGCAGCTCTGCTGGGCACTGGGTTGTCCAGAGCTTTGCTGGGGCATTTATTTTATGCTCCTTTCCCCTGCAGACTGATGTGCCTTCTCCCCAGGGGCTGCAAGGAGTAGCAAGGAACAGAATGGCAGTGGCTGTTTTACATTCTTGCTGGGGATATGTATAGGTTACTACAGTTTGCAGTTTGGCAGAGATCCCAGAAATAGCTCTTGCAGAAATATATATTCCTGAAATGACCTAAAAATAACCCACTGGCCACCTGGAGCATATATAAGGTTGGAAGACAAAGGTACAGCAGGTATAAAACACGCTGCTCTGCCTGCATCCCTGTGCCCCAGGGAGCACCTTTGTGGTGGTGCTATTTGAGCCCCAGACCCCATGTCATGCCTTGCCCCCCCAACCCTGACACTGTTCCAGGTTTGCAAGACTTGGCTTGAAAGCAGCAGAAAGATTGTTGCTGCCTGGGCTGGAGCGAGAGGCATCCATGCCTTTGGAGAGCATTTTACTTGGGTGTATGAAATCAGCTCCTTATGAGACAAGTTTTCCTGGGAACAGGGAGGCGGAACAAAGGGGGTGGTGCAGTTTGCTCCAGACCAGCAAGACCTCTTCCAGCACCTCAAGCAGAGGTCGAGCATGTTGGCAGCACATTGTGAAGCAGGAGCCAGGGCTCCCCACTCCCTGTCCAAGGACCTTTGCTCTTCACAACTGTTATAAAGCACTCAAAGAAAAAAAAAAGTAAAATGAAAGAAAAGAAAGGAAAAAATCCAGCTCCTCTCATATGCCATTAGTTTTAATATTACTTGCTACACTGAAATAGAGTTAAATTATCTTCAGCAGGTTTATCTCCATTTTTAACAGCAGCGTCTGAGAGTCAGCAGAGTCCTTCACAAATCCCATATCCAAAATGAATATATGAATATATTGAGAAACTAGCATGAAATGGACAATATGGCAAACTTATTTCACATCTCCACAGATAAATGAAAATAAGAATCTGCAACATCATGAAAAATATTTTTTTAAAAAGCATCTTATTCAATAAATTACACTTGAAAAGACAGCAGTGTATTTTTAATGATCCAAGACTGTTTTTCAGGATCAGAAACCTGAACTAGCAAACAAAGTATCTGCATCTGTCTGCCCCATTCTGAGAACTCTTTACAGCACAGCTGAGTAAATTCTTTGCAGTAGATAATTTCCTCACACAAAAGCTTTCTTTTTCCCCTTACTGAATGTCAGTACCTTGATTGTGGCTTCGTCTAATTTATTTGTAATTCAAATTTACTTGTCCAATTTATTATCTTTCTTCTTTCCTAACAGGTCAGATAGACTCTGAAGAGTCTGCTACAAGAATTTCAACTTGCTTCTGTGAAAGAGAGCTGAGGACATCGTGAGCAGTATCACACAGGATTGTGTTGTTGGTTTTTTTCCCTCCATCTGCAGTAATGCCAATTTTATAATCAGAGAAAGGGATTTGGGTTGACAATACAAATTTCATCCTGCTGGAGGGGTTTTCTTCAAAGCTTCAGCTCTGGAAAAGTGATGGCACTGCAAGCTCTGCTGTCAATATGCAGAGCTGAAATGAAAACTTTTTATTGCACTCACTTGAAATAAGAGCACCTGCATTCCCAGGCTGGGTTGCCAATGGCACAGTCAAAACCCCATTCAGTTGCCTGTGTGCCCAGGCTCTAGAAAAAATTTCTGAGGAACTGGAACCTCTATTATGTTAAGTAGTGTCCCTTTTAAATGTACTAATTGGACAGCATAGAATGAAGAGAAATGGTCACAGCAGTGGTGGATAAAGATTTTTTTGTCCCTCATTAGGCAAGTTAAAGCTTGAGGCTCTGGTAGAGCTTTGTCATCTCAGCCCAGAACTTCTGCTAAATTGCAGTATTCAGGCATGCAAACTTCAAATGGGCTTTCCACAGGCATTCATGCAAGCCAGGCTCCATCACTCTAATGTCTGCAGAAAGCAAACAGAAAAGAGCTGCAAAATCTGGGTAAAGGGAATCCATTTTCAAACTGCCAGAACCACTACTCCGCTAAATATAATCCCTGGATGTAAGAGATGAGTGAAAAAAAACAAGAAACAAGTCAGCATCAGCTAGCCAGGTGTTAGGCAGACACTATCTCTTAAAGGACATTTGCCACTATTCACACTGCTGCTTGCCCTTTTTCCTTCAACATACACAGTCAGAAATAACCAGTGAGTATGTTCATGCAAATTCGAGGAAGAGTTTTTAGGACAGGGTGTCTCAGTGGAAATGTAGAGACTCACCTCACCATTTTGAGAAATGATTACCTCAGACAGCATTTCTATAGTTGTTTTACTTTAAAACCCAAAGGCAAACTTTAGAATCTTGGTTATAATTTTCATTCATCTTCCCCTCTTTGTTCATCTGTTTGCTAGTGCAGATGATAAGGAACAAGACATATGTGGATGGTCTGGTTTTGTGTTTGAAATCCCAATGGTTTCATGGCCATTTTCCCATGCTTTTGGGTTCTGCCCCATGGGTTGATCAAAACCTTTCTGGGGGACTGGAGGCATCCAGTTGTGGAAAGGCAGAGGTAAAAGCTGCACACAGCTGAAGAATCAGCTTTTTTTTTTTTTTCTGAAATCCCACATGAAGGGCTCATTTCTGTTGGGCTGACAATACTGCTCATCGCTTTCACAGCAGTTGCCTCTGAAACCCACAGGAGTATTTTCCTTTTGTTTTGCTCTTCATTTTCACAGGCCTTTGCACTTCTCAGCCTTGATCTTAGGTGAGAGGAAAGCACCAAAGTAGCACAAGAGGCCACGCAGAAGGAGGCAGAGCAGAGCCCCAGCAGAAGCCCCATCTCACGACACCCCAAACCTGCCTGGTGCAATGGGATTGCAGAGTGAGCATCCCCAGCCTCCACAGTCCTCAGTCACACCCCACTGAAGGCAAGGACATGAAATATTCATGTGCCCATGCCGCAGACCCAGCAGGCGGTGGGATCCCAGTCATGCTCCCTGAGACCTTAGCAACAAGACTCCTCCATGAGCCATTTTTTCCTGATGTAAAGTGGGGTTGGCTGCCTCCGGTCAGCTGACTGGCAGCCAGGAGGCTCTTAATGAGCATCACTCCCCCCTGGCAGCTCTCACTGAAGAAGACCTCAGCTGGTAGGGAGGAGGGAGCAAGGAAGAAAAGGAGGGAAGGAGGGAGAGCTGCAGTATTGGGCTGAATTACCCAGAATTATTCCTTGGACATCTAAATAGACATAGCTGCGATTTGGAAAAGCTCATAAACCAACAGTACATCCAGCATATAAGAGGCAGAGGCCCAGAGAAAGAAAAAATAAACATAAAATGGCACAATGTGAATCTATATTTAAAAAAAAAAAAAAATCATTTATCCCAGTTGCCCATTTTCTGAACCACTGTCAGAACAAACCTTCATGGTAAAAGCTGAGGAGGGACAGGAAGAAACCAAGGCTCTGTGGATAATTCAGCACTGATACGCTGTGCATGAGAAGTGGTACTGAAAAATGCATGAGAGCCATTTTGTTAAAAAAACAGACTGTAGAAATGCTGGCTTCCTTGGAAAAATCCAGAGCAATCAACAGAAAAAAGCAAGACTGCAAAGTGCCTCAAAATGATAGCAGAAAGTTCTCAAAAACCTGACTTGGTTGGAAAAGAGGAGGCACTGGAAGTTTTCAGAGGGCAGTGGACGAGCTATTGGAACATACTTGAAGAAGACCATTTCTTTTGCATGCAGCCAAGGTCAGAGCACAGGCTGTAGCCAATAACACAAGTGAGGATTTTTGCTGTGGGGGGCAAAGAAAAAACAGTTGGAACTAGGAAAGCAGTAACAGGAAGGAGTGCCATGGCTATCTCTCTTTCTTGGGACACTGGGCCCTGAGCTGCTGCAGAGGGCAATGACAGCTGGAAGTCAGCATGGCAGCTGCTGGGAATGAAGACGTACCATTGAAGCACAGCCTGCCCAAGATGAGTCTGACACTGGTTTTGTGTGACTGTCATACTCGTACTGGTGTCCAGGAGCTTGAGATTATTATAACAATGACATGGCAGCTGATTGAATTTCCTCAATGGCAAAGGAGAGCAGGAGAGACTGGGGATGAGTGTGCTTGGTGTCGGCTCGAGTGAGCAGCAGTGCTCCCTGGTGTAGTAAATGCCCCTCTCCGTGTTTTATTTTTTACCCACCAAAAATACATTGCTTGCAACACACAGGGTGACCAAATAGACACAGGGACTACACCTGAAACCCAAAGAATGCAAGAATTCAGGCAGGAAAAGAAAGAAGAAAAAGATATTTAAATTGCAGCTACGTCTCTAAAGCAAGATTGAGGACATCATTAGAAATTGGGCACTGCTCATCTGGTGAAGTGTTTCCTGAGCCTGTATGTAGGTGATGAGGAAAGTGAACTGGGTAATTGCCTTTCCTGGGGTATCAAACACAGGGATGGGGTGGAGGGCAGGGATAGTAATGAAAATTTAGTGCTGCACTGCCTGCCCGATTATTTAGCAGGTGTGTGTGTGTATGAGTGTGTCTCTGTGCACACTTTTAATTAGCCTAGAAATCAAATTATGGCTGCAGAGTCTCTCTCTCGTGATTTTTAAAGGACCTCTCTGCTGTGCATTGCAGTGGCAGATTTATAGAGGAGCTGGGAAACAGTGGGAGTCGGGGGGGATGTTCAGCACTGGTGCCCTTTCCCAGGCTTGGGAGGCAAAACATCCCTGAGCAGGAGGGAGCCAGGAGCTTGGGAGGAGCTCCTGACACCTCTCTCTCCCCTCCTCCTGGCAGCCAGCAGTACAAGAAACACAATTACGGTCTAGGTCAGCCCAGCTGTCAGACCCTGATGGAAATCCTCAAGGCAGGGACTGAAGGTCTCAGCTGGAGAAATTAACCTGGTCTTTACACCAAAATAAGTGTAGTGCCCTTTGTCGTGCCCACATGGCAAAGCAAGATGCTAATTTTAATCCATTTGAATCTATTGATGTTTTCTTGTGGCTTGGGAAAAAAAGGAAGAAATACAGGCAGAATTTTGCAGCCCTGGCCAAATACGGTCACATCCACACATCGCTTTCTCTTCCTGAAGGATCATCTATGCTGTGGTGGTCCCAATGGTGTTAACATGTTCTTAAAATGTTTTCAGTATAGGTGGACCTATTTTATGTATGATGAAACCAAAGCACAAGCTGCCAAGTACAGGACTGACCCTTGCATGTTGTTCACATCTTCCTTCACCACAGAGATGTGATTAAGAAGAAGGAAAAGCCTTTATAAAGCCCCCCAAACTGGCTTAAATTAGAATTGGCTGAAAAGGGGAATTTTGGTGCAAAAATCATGGGGTTATTTTCTTATTTTGCAGTAATTCAGGAAGAGAACCAAGTCTTCAACTTGTATTTCTTTGAAACATGGAAAAAGAAGTTCCACACAAAATTGTTTTGTTTTCTTCAAAGCTCTTGATAACTTGTGTCTTGATGACTTATGTATTTCGTGTTACAATGTCAGGAGCAAAGGCTAGGTTTTTAAAATATTAAAATGATTATTTATTTTTTTAAATGAAAATGAATTAATTATTTCTTCCTTTCATTTTGACGTGTTCTGTGGCAAATGCATGCTCTGCAAGTCTAAAAACTTTCAGGAAAACCTGTCGCAGCCTCTAGGAATAGACTAAATAAGTGTTAACCAAAGCACGAAATATCAAATACAGCAACACAAGACAGAATGTAGTGAAACTCTGCTCTGGTTTCAAATCATACATAAACAGATTTCCTTGCAATAAGCATAGTGCCTGATTTTTTCTGTTGCCTTTATGTTTCCCTTGTGTTATCTTTTTCAGGGGAAAAAAACCCAAGTGTCTTCTTAAAATATTTGAATGGCTCCAAGTGATATTATTTCTGTTATTCTAATCTGGGCCTTCCAGATTAGACTTAAAAGTAAGCAGTTGAGTTTAGGACCAGTTTCCAATGAATATTATCCAACTTTTAACAAAAAACTATAAAACATTTAAATGCAGCATGCTTCTTTAAAAGGAGATATCACTTAGCAGAGGTATTGAAGACATTTCTACCTTTGCATGTATTTTCCAAATTTCCTACAACAAGGATATTTTCAATAAAGGAAAGAACCCTGATGAGTTTAGTAAGTCGGGTTCTTGCAGCTGTTGCTTCACAGGTTTCAGTAAATCTCACACCTCAGGATATATTTCAGCCCCTGTCAGATCCTGCCTGCTAGCAGTTGTTGTGTAGCACTGATGTCTCTCTATAAATGTAGGCAGAAAATACACAATGTTGTTTTTGTGGCAAGTGCCCATTACTTCTGTAGCCTGTGCATTACTTTCTGGTTTTAAGCAGCCTAACTCCAGTGACCAGTGCAGCTGTCTCCTGAGGACTTTCCTTCCATTCCCCCAAAACAGTCAGCATTGCTGATGGCCAGGACTGGAGACAAGGCAGGATGGATTCTTGGCCAGCTCCAAGGTGGTAATCCACTCTATCATTTATTTTTAGATATTAGATATTAATATCACCCCAAGTAGATGTTAATACCGTCCCGATGTAGATACCCAATGCTTTTCACCTTGCTTTACAGGACTCTGCAGTCCTTTGCGGGTGAGCCAGCTGTCAGTGCTCACAGAGTATGGCTGAGATTTGAAAATTCAGTTCATGCTTGTGTGAATTCAAGCAGCTTCCAGTGCTGTGGAAAGCAGTGACACCTTCCTGTCTTCCCTGTAAAAACACGCCAAAAATCCTGTTGCTTTTGGTGATAGACCTCACTGCAAGATAGCTGCTCTTGAAAAAATAAAATGAATCAAAACCAAAAATTCACAGATGCACACTCTGCCTTGCAGCTTCAGCTGGGAGAAATGAGAGTCACAAGCTCTGGAAATAAATCTGCCTCTTGCTCAGCACCAGATAACCGACAAGTGTTCATCCATCTGCCGTAAGCAGTCAAACTGTGAATTCACTGATGTGATATTACAGTGGCATAATTGACTGAGGCTTTTTGGACCATGCTCCATGCCCGCATGCTGACTGTCCCACAGCAGCATTTAGGGGTGAGGGCCAAGGGGCAGAGGTACTCCTTGAGACAGGGCTGATGGAGCTGGGCAGCAGCTGTCTGGGTGGGTGACTGGAGCAGAAGCCCTGCCCAGTTCTGTTAGTGCTTTCTGCCAGCAGCAACGGCAGAGAAGGCTCTCTGCAGCTGTCCCTCAGATCCCTGTGCTGCACAGTCACAACTCTTCCTGCTTCACAGCTCATCTGCAGTCACTTGTATCAGTTACTGGCCCCGGCACCTAACTTCTGCCTTAGCATTTGGGTATCAACCTTTTTTGTCATCACTTTGTTCCCAGTGTCTTTAAACTGACAAGAGCTGCAGGTGATGGTAACACATTCCCTGCAGCACCCGCAGCAGTCAGGCAGGGTGACCCACATGGGGCAGGACCATGACTGTGGCAGTGAACGTCCTCTCCCTGGGCTCAGCCACTCACGGTGCCCACAGACAAAGTCACCTCACTTCCTGAGGCTTCCTGAAAACTTTGTTTCTAGTAGAGGGGCCAAACATGGGGAACACTATTGTGCCCCAAGCTGGTGTCCCTCAGCATCATCACCAGTGCTTTTCCTGGGGCAGCTGTTCAAAACTGGGCTGAGGGTCCCAGGGCTGGCTTGTTAGCTCAGGGGTGAAGCCGGACAATGCTTGGGAGGAGATGAAAATGATGCTGCATCCATTGCAAACAGAAACACCAAAGAAAGCATAGGGAAGATTACCCAGAAGTTGTAGCTCATTAATGGAAAACATGCTGAGATATTTTTATGTTGCTGTTACTTATAAAAGAGCTAGTTAAAACAGCTTATTATGGTAATTACAGCGATGTAAAGAGAGACCTTGCAAAGATTACATCACTTCAGTACACCATCATCATGGCTTAAGTGAAACATATTTAGGACTCAAACAAGGCATCTCCCACATGCTCAGACAGGGGATCAAAGGGGCAGAAGATCCCTGCATGAGCCTCTCAGGTGTCTGCAACATCCCCAGCCCTGCAGAAAAGCTGTTGGTGACTACTCATTGTGAGCTGAAGGACTGGCCAGAGGAGGCTTGGATGTGAGGCTGGCACTACATGGTAGCCAGTGCTTGGCAGGCCATGGGGGAGCCAGGGTGGGAGGCAAGAAAAGACAGAGGTGGGCACTGGAGGAGATGGGGCCCAAGTGGGTGACCTTGTGGTGGGCAGGCTGTTAAAAGATCTCTCCATCACCACCTCCATCACTCTGTCTGGTGTGGGGACCATGAATCAAGAAGCAGGCAGTAAAGACCTGTCTCTGCCACGTGACCTGATGCCTCTGATAAATCCCCCGCTTACACCTCCAGCTTCCAGTAACCAGGAGGAACTGGACCATAGAATTTAATGGTCCTAGTGGAATTTGTCCTCCCTTAATTTATCCAATCCCTTCTGATACATAATTTATGTTTTCACCTCTGGAGGTGGTGTCACCTCAGCCTGTGTACTCCTCTGCACCCAGATTTATGCCGGCTTCTAGTTAAAATCTCTCATTTAACGCTTTACACTGTAACTACCAACTACTTGTTCCTATTTCGATTTTGGCAGAGCCCATTTTTACTGGGTAGGCTTCTTCAATAATTTCACGAGGTCCTAAAAAAAATATAAAAATCCAAGCTCCTCTCATCTCCTCATGGGTATCTGCATTTCTGCACATGCCTCTGCTTGAGGCATCTCACTGAACACCACCATGAAGTCTGCAGCCATTTTATTTACTGGCACCCATGAGCCTTCCCTAGCACACTCAAATCAATTACCTAGATACTTCATGAGGTCTGCCACCTTCACTACCATCACATGTATGCTGGTGAAGCCCTCACAGCTACCACAACCCTGGTTTGGCCACCCCTGGGCTCAGCAGAGAGCTCCTTCCTCAGGTACACATACAGTATGCGGTGCATAAAACTTACATTCCACTTCCACAGGGTCACGGGGATTTTGTCAGTGATGCTCAGTGCAGTTCTCTCAAATCCACTCCTCAGTTGGATTTGCACCTAAATGTTGCAATGTTAACAGCTGGTTTGCTTTTCTTTGAATTATTTCTTTGTTCACAGTTTTCTGAAGAGCCAAGGCTGGAGAAGCCTGCGGCCATCTCCTCTCCCACAGCTAAACTACTGCTGCAGCCAAATTCTCTTCACTTGGATTGGCTCCCAAAGTCCCAGGGGCACCCAGTTCAGCACAAACTGCAAATGAGTTGATGCAGATCATGTTTTCTCACGAAGGAGCAACATGCAGATTTGGATTCACACAACCTGATTCCAGCGTACTAGAAGAACGCCCGGCATCCAACAAAGCATTACTCAGGTTGGGCTGTCAGCTTACAGCGATTTAAGGTATGTGAAAAGCCAGGCCAGCCAACAGCATCCATTTCACCCCTTAGCAAATATCCAGATGGTGCTTGCCACACTGAGAGTGAAGTGTCCTTTCTAACCTCAGAGGCGTTGGGTGCAGCCCATTTGCCCTGTCTTGTAAAGGTGACACTGGGGAAGTTTTAAAAAGGACAGGACATGAAGGCATTTTCCTTTTTAAATTCAATTTAGGAAATTTAGAAAGGGTGTTTGGTGACATTTTTAGGATTGTTGATGCAGGGGTGATAATGATTTTGCAAACAAATGCTTGCAATACTGTGATGATCTGAGACCCTGTGTTCAACACGGGCTTCAAGCAGCTGCACAGAGATGCTCTCTTCAGGTCTCATTAAAAACTGCGGACAGTGTAGTTTGCAAATGTAAAACAAATGGCTAAACCACACGAACTTGCTTAGGACTGCTGAGCGAATCCTTACTCCCGTTCAGCAGAAGCTACTGCATAACCACTCTGAAAAGCCACGGTGACTGTGCTCTAGACCAGCCTCTCCCTGACCTCTGGTGTCTTCCCTGCCTGTAGTAACACGTACGGGTGATTTCACTGCGTAGAAAACACAGACATTTCTGAGGTCTGGTGCAAAAGTAGATGAGAACAGAGGTCCTTCTGGGTGACCAAAATGGCTGATCCCAGGGGAGCACTCAGAAAGCCCTTGGGGCCCGCAGGAATGCCAGCCCCAGCAGCCAGCACCCCGTGCCGACAGGATTTACGTGGGTGCTGCGTGCGCCTGCACTTTTGGAGAGGCCACTGACACTCGATCTGCATTCTCACAGATATGTGGCCATCAGCTGAGAGCCTTTATTGCAAATGAGCCTCACGTACCCCAGCGGAACAGAGAGCCCAAGCCAGCTTAGGTTTCTACTTCTGCAGCCCCAAGCAGATGCACCAACCCTTCACAGCCAAGTTCTGAAAACTGCTCTCTTTAACAGAAGCAATTAAACCCCTCATGTGCAGCCTTGACACTAAAACATACTTAAATTTAAAAGCAATGTTTAGTAATAAAGTTGGTTGGTTTTTTCTACCACTTTATTTGGATACCAGAGTTGAGCAGAGACCTCAGGGCTGGCTGATTCATGCCGGTTTCATTTTTCCATTCAATCCATTTTCTGTGAGAACCAGACATAAGCAGTGAAGCCAATATAGTTTTATTGGATCCAATGCACTGCCACTAAAACAAATATATGTATGCTCAGGCCACTACACTTTTATTAAAACAAATAGGATTTAATTCAAACCAGCATTCAATAGCTGCAGTTTGGGTTTTGGTGATTTTTATTTTTGTTTTTAGAAAAAAAATGACATTAAATCCTACAAATACTTTTGCTCAATATATTTTCACAGTCATATTCATTTGATGTAGGCAATACATATTTATCATAGGGAACACATTTTTATTAAAAAGACATTTACAGAAAACAGGTTTCTTTTGAGTGTACAGACAAAAACTCTAACCCATTTTAAGATCAGACCAGGAAGAGAGATGGGAGAGTCTTGATTTATTTTTTTTATGCTGGTGAAAGGCACTAGTACCTAGGATTTTTTTAAAAATTACTATGCTTGACATGATGGATGTCTTCACTGAAATCAGGCTTTTATAAGTCAGTATCTTTCTAGAAGAAACATACTTTTTACAGACCAGCAGTGGAAACAAATACAGTGCTCAATACAAACAGAAGCAGTTGTCAAAGGATTACAGTGAATTCAAACAAGATCAAGGGAACTGAGGCTTGTACCTGAATCAAGGTGTAGTGGCAGGAGACAGTATTTAGAAGAACCAGCCTGTGGTACCAGAGATCTAAAAGAGAAGCAGAAAAAATGTTCAATACAGAAATGAAACTGGATCATCATTTACAACAGTGGTATTCACTTAATTACATTTCCTTCCACACCTGTGCTTGTAGATGAGATTTTTACAGATGCCAAGGGGAAGTATATTTCCTTTTTTCCATCAAGTGCTTCTGCAAATCAAACCTAGGTCTCCATGGGTGTCTAGTAAGAAGCATAGTTTTACAAAATCCTTTTTTTTCACTTCCAAAACCTTTCTAGCTCTTTATTCATTGGGATCCATCCTTTGATCTGCAGAGGCTGCTGCCTTCCCTAATTTCTTCTGTCTCTTTCCGCTTCAGTTTCTCAGAACAACACAGAACTTCAGGAAAAGTGCATGTAAAACCATTCATCTTTTTTCCAGACAACATTTTGCCAAAGAGGGACTGGTCCTGCTGTGCAAACCAAGCTTTTTTCTCCACCAGGGAGAACACTCTGGGGAGGTTCTTGAGATGTGCCTGAGTGACAGTGGAGCACATGTTTCAGTCCAAGTCAGGAGAACAAAACACTTAACTCGCATAGGTTCATTTGAATTTCTTTCCTCTGTTGTTAGTAAAGTTTGGGAAGAAAAAAGAAAATTATTTCATAATCTTGTATGCAAACTAGTTGTAGCAGATAGGAAGGGCCTCCTCTGAGCTCATAATGGTAACAGAAACAAGGATGCCAGAGCTGTGACTGTCAGAGTGTGGCCTTGGCTGCATTCAGACCTGCCACAGCTGGAGACAGGCACATCCACAATGACTGAAGCATAATTTTGGTTGCTGCTTGAGCCCCCACAAGGCTGGCAGAAGATGTTTGGTTTTTGAACGTTTCAGTGAGCTCAGTGTCAGAATAGAGTGGATATGAACATGTGGTGGCACAGGGAGGTCTGGTGAAGGGGACGTCCCTGTTTTTTCACCCTGCATCCTAAAAGGCACCGTGTCATGTTGACCTTCCCTCCTGAATCAAGGGCTCACTCTGCAGTGTCAGTCAGGAAAGCTGTCATTAGACAGCAGTGGCGGGGGAGCACTATCCCCTCCATATGGGCTGAACAGCTGCCTTTGCCGACTTCCCAGCCAGGGGAGCAAAGGATGAAGTTCAAGACCCATATCCAGACATCCTCCCCCACACTGCGCTGAGTGGCAGTGCAATGCAGGTGACAAAACGCTTCCTCTGTTTCCAATCCACTTTGTCAGAGACTGGCTACTGCTCCTTTGCCTCATTCTCAGTGACGACGTTTCCAGTCAACAGCTCAGCAGCTGCATCTGCCCGTCAGGCTTCTCCTCCCTGCCAGCCTGGTGCAGAGAGAGGAAAAAAACACGACCCTACTCGGAACAATTTTAATTAATACTGACATTTATCAAGCTGCAGAGGAAGCAACTGCTGCTCATTGCTTGGGTTTACATGAAAATAGTAGAAATAAATGGAACTGTCATGAAGTTGTAGACCATCCCATCTTCATTACAGCTGATGCCTGGGAGAAATGAATTGTGAGCAGAAAGAGCTTTGGGAGCTCATAGAGAGGCTGATGTGCCCAAGTGCTGAGGCTTTCTGTGAAAGTCAAGGTATTTCCTAAATCACACTGCCTTCCTCTCTTTTAGACACGTGGGTCTACTTGGGACACCTGGAGGTAAGCTGTGCACAGTGACACAGCAGATGTCATCCACGTCCTTGCTGTGTCACACACACTGCTCTGGAGGTGGTAGAACCTGTCCCTCATGTAGTTTGGGCACACTGTGCTCTCACTATCCTCTGATCCTTTCAAAGTCCAAGTCCGAGTCCTCCCAAGAGTTGCTTGTCACCTGCCTTACACCTGCACATACACCTTCAGCAGGTCTGGTATAGGTTCATCATGGTAGAAAGGCCAAATAACTGCACTATGTTGCTGTAAAATGCAAACAGTATATGCTTTTTCATGCAAAGCACATATGAGGTCTCTGCATCCGTTCAAGCCACCATACTCATTTGCTGATCAATCACAGGCCTCTTAAACGTTGCTGAAGAAGCTGTAGTATCATCACAGCTTTTGAGATGTTTTTATCTGCTCTTCCTCGAACTTCTTTGCAGCATTTATTTCCTAGCAAAAATGTAAACCACAGAAGAGAATAATTCCTTAAATCCTGACTCAGGGAGGTAGAAAAAATTGTTCTTCCTTCACAAACATGTTCCTGCACCCCAGAGGGTCTTTACTTTAGCTGAAAAGCAACAACAAATAAAGAAATGTATTAATAGGAAATCTCTATATGACTGGACAATAGTGTATGGGATTTTCTTTGCAAGAACTAGTATCTGGCCTGATATGCAGTCCTGACTCATCCGCTATATGCTTATCAGAAGAAAATTTTATCTCCCCAAAGCCCCAAAATCAGTATCCTGTGAACCAGTTAAAAATAGATAGTTTAAGCAAGGGATTTGTAGGGCAGGATAAGCTGATCTTTAATCCCTCTGGGAGGAGTAACAACTCCTGTGGCCCCAGAGAAGTCCAATGGAGGCCCTTTGGGGCATGTATGACTGGTGGTGTTCTGAGGCAAACCCACCGCTCTGAACTGACACCAGGTACTCTTTAAATGTCATTCTTACTTTTTACTCTTTAGAATGTCATTCTTGCTTTTAAGCTGCTCAAAGTAGCTCTGTCTTCCAGGGAGCAAGCCACATAATCACCTGCTGGTGCTTTCCCAACCCCTGAAACATGTAGAAAAGCAAGTAAAAACCCAAATGCTTATTCGCTTTTCTACCCTACATAGATATTGTGTTAGCTAGCTGATGAATTGCTGTAAAGAGCATGGAAATTACAGAATTGGATCCTGATGGCAAATAGATCCTCACAGTGATAGGCACTCTAGACTCCCACTCCCAACTCCTATACACACAGGACAGGAGTAAGAATTCAGTTGCAGCACCTGATGTGTCAGGATATCTTCTATAGCCCTTGTTTTCTGTGCAGTTCTTTAATACAGCACAATAAAGCAGTCATCCTATAGTGACTTTCGAATGGGCACTTTGATCCTGAAAAAGCACTGTGAATGATAAATCATTCCTCCCAGTATTGCTAAGGTGAAATCCACCTCTTTTTTCTCCTTTAGCTTCAGCCAGCAGCAACTGTTGGCTGCTGATAGCTAGAGAAGCACATTTCCCTTTCAGGAAACAAATATTGTTTTGTTTTATTTTATAGAAAAAAATATCCCCTGTAATGTAGCTATAAAAAACAGTAACTGGTCTTCAGCAATACATTGAATTATACACACCTAACTGTATTGGAGACTATAAATTCATCAGATGATGCAGGCCAGGGGGCTTGTGGAGTGGAAAGGATTTGTCTCTCATCCCCCTCCAGGGAGAAATGTCACCCAGCTGCTGAGATATGGCTTGCACAGTGGCTCTCCAGGGGCAGAAAAGGCAGAACTTGCCGAGTCTGTTTGGGATGTGCTTATCTATTATTGACATTCGTATCCTATAATAACTCAGGGAATAAAAATAGATAATGTGGACACTCAAAACATCTTTGGATCCTAAAATGACACATTTCTATGGCGAGAAAGAGACTGATTGGGTTCCTGCCAGTCCAGTCCCTGTTGGCGAATTCCTTGCCATCTTCAGTGGTAAGTTTTTAGAAGTGCTTGTGATTGTGGGGATGTGTCAGAAAACATAAAAGAAAATAATAAACAGTGTTAATGTCACTGACGTGGCACTAAAGACTACTAGCAGCTGTTCAGCAGAGTTACATCATCCATGGTGACAAAGATATTTTTTTACATTTCCCAGTATTTACTATTTATTTTTCTCTATTTTTGGGACCCTGCTTCTATTACCTTTCTCCACCTGACATTCTCTTCTGACCTTTTCTTTCAGCTCCTCTAAGTACCATAAAGTGCCTTCTTAACAGCTTTTTGAGCAATATTTCATATCTAGCCAGCTTTGTGTTGGTAAAACAACGAGTTAAATTCCTGTTTTAATTATGTTTTATCAGAGAAAACAAAAATTGTCATGGAATGTAACAAAGTATGTTTTTCAGGCTAACGAAGTAGGCGAAGTTGTAGGGTTTTTTTCTGCACTGGTAAAGGTCTTTTTCAATGCTCTGTGATTTCCATTATGGCTTGCATTGCTATTCCTAATCTATATCAATTTTGAGCAACTGATTTCAGGTTAAAACACAATGTAGTCTCTTTAAAATGAGAAGTATCCTTGCCTATGCTAACAAACAGCTTTGCTTGGTACAGCTACTTTTCTACAGTACTTTTTGCAGTGTCTGCTTCTACTTTACCCTGATACTTCTCTCAATAAGTGAGGTTCATTTTGAATATTCTTGTCAAGAGCAACAAAAACTACCTGATAGGAAACCTCAATAAAATGATGGGACTAATTCTTCTCATGTTGCCTTTTTGGGAGAGTTTCGTTGTAGCTGCCAAAATACAAATAACATCAGCACATAACTTGTGTAACAAGCTGTTCTTTGGTCAATAATTTCTGTCTGACTAATTCAACAGTTTTAGGCCAATTCTGATTCTAAGGCTTTATTGCTTTTATTAAGCCATTTTTATTACAAACCTGTGCATGTTGTTTTGCTTGTTGTTTTTTTTTTCCAAGACTTTTAATCAGTGCCTGAGATCCATACATCACTCATTACATTACAATAGCCATTCTACTTCCTATAAATCATGGAAATTCGGGGACAAATTTTACTCAATATGTTCTATCGTATCAGTTCATAAAATTATAATGCTGGGTTTATAGCCCATGTGTCTGTATGTGAGTCGGAAGGTGTAAGCTAACTCAGGGAGAAAAGCACAGTATACTACTAATTTCAGTCTATGCTTCTCCTTTTTAATGCAAACAATCCATCTTTATGGAAGGAAGCATGATACCGATCCTTTCCCCACTGAGGTCAAGTAGTGACTTTGAAGTGAGAGAACTGGATTCACTGGTAGAAATGATAGACAATTAGTGTGTGCTATGTTTAATTGGAATGAATGAACTTGATTATTCAGTTTCCAATAAGGCAAAATAAATGGTACATGAATCTATTCATACTGAAGAATCTTTGGTTATTTCTTTGTTGTTATTTTTGGTGCTGTGAAGTGGGTCACTTGGTATGTGCATAAACAAAGAAGATAAATGGCTAGAAGAGGAATGAATTTTCCATAACCTGATTAAAGGATACGTCTGGCTCCTCGGAGAATGTTATAGTGCTTAATGATTTTGTTGTTGCTGTTCTTAATGTGTCTAATGTTTGCTGTTTAAGAAAATCAAGAAAAATGTTAAAAGGTTGCTCCAGAAGGGAGCTGTCAGCCAGAAGGAGGAGTCAGCCTCGTTTAACCAACAGATCTTCCACTGAGGAGGGAGCGCTGACCTCTCTCACCCCAGTCCAGAGTAAAACCTCCCTGCATGGAAAATGAGGGACTGGTAAATTCTGGGATGTGACCCCCCCAAACCCTGCTCTGCTGACCACAGCCTGAAGCCCCAGCTGGAGCGTGCATGACACAGCGGTGTGTACACAACCTTCAACTACATGTTCCCTGGCAAGCCTGGTGTGTGCCCTGGGGACCTGTGGTTGGACAAGAAATCCCTGCAGCCTCAGCTTAGGTACACCTCTATAGATCCAAGATACCCCATTTTTCAGAATCCTTTTCCCTGGAGCTGGGCATAGTTGCTGCTAAGAACTGGGGTATATCCACACTGGATGGGTCCAGAGCTGGTCACCTTGTGCATGTGGTCTGATCTTGAGTGCGCTTGCATCCCATGCCTAGGAAACAGGTTCAAGTTTACCTCCTCGCAACTCATATATGACAAGAAATGAGTCTCAGGCACAGTGCCTTGAAGCTGCAAAGCTGGCATTTCTCTGGGGTGGGCTGCAGTCCCTTGGCAATGCCCCAGTGCCTCCTCATCCCCAGAAACCCTTGCATGGAAGACACCAAGAACAACCGCCTCATAGCATGACATACCATTTGGTTGATGCCTAGATAGAAATTTAGATATGAATATCCCTGGATTTCACTGTTTAGAAACAGGCACTGCAGCCCCATCAATTTGCATCAATTCCAGGTATCAGCATCCCCCAGTCATTGCACAAAGTTCCCTTCTGTCCCCAGATGCTTTATCAAAATCCAAGTATTCCTGGGACAGTGTGTGCAGTGGCTGTGAGGCTAGACTTAAAATACTAATGGATTGTGTTAGTATTTTTAGCATGCCACTGCTACACTTCTGCGTGGTGCAAACTAGGGGAGGGAATTAGTAGAGATTGTAGCAACAAAAGTTGAGAAAAGATACATCAACAAAGAAAAGACAGTTACCTAGCCTGGGGGGGCTTCCTGCCTGGCAAATTGCAGAAGTCTGCTACAGACAAGTGGAGCCAAGAGAACCCCTGAGAGATAGGGTGCAAAAAATCTGTATAATATCATACGAAGGCTCTTTTGTAGTGTGAAATGAGAAGCACCTTAACCAGAGCAGCTGCTTTTAGCAATCCCCAAAATGACAATTAGAAGGATGATGACAGTAATAATATACCTTTGAAGGATAAAGCCTTTATTAAGGAAAAAGTAAAAAAAAAAATAATTCCTGGTATTACTCAGTAATTTGTCTGGGGTCACACAAAGGTGGAATCTGACTCTCTTTAGAATCAATATTTTTCAGGAGTCTGAATGTCCTTAAGAAAAGAAACCCTATTTATTCCTTGCAGATCTGTTTGCATTTTGTAGAGCTGCTGCCATAATATCATCAAGCTGGTCTTTGTTAGCTGAGGATCCTTTTCACATTGCTCACCATTTTAGTTCCCATAACAACAGAATAAGTTTGTAATCCGGAAAGTCGGCTTCTCTCTAGTCTTTTGGGGAAAGATTGTTTCCTTCACTTAAAAAGGAGCTTGTAATATGCTAGGGGTTTGTGAAAACCTGAAAACTTGTGGGAACACAGTAGGTGATCTAATGAAAAGGGCTTAACTTCCATATTTAAAGAACATCATCAGGTGAAGCGACAATTTCAGATGCCTGCAGTTTTGGGCTTTCGTATAGCCAGAAATTGCTATACTGTATCTGCATTTTCTAATTAAGATATGAAATGCATGGTTTTGAATGTGCCTCTTTAGATTCCAACAAATTCATTATGTGTTTATGGAAACACACAGTCATACCAAAGTTGGCTAGTCTAGCAAGGTTTATCTTCACCCTATAGCTCTTTACTGAATTCAATACTGCAGGCACAATTTAATGCAAACCCAATTTATGACTTAATGCTCCAGGGACCATAGTGGGAGATTGTTACATTATTCTTTTCTAATCCTATTTGTGTTTTAATTTGCTAAGTCTGTAATGAGGTGCATGCCTTGAATAGATTCAAGATCTTTCACATTGCTTTTGACTTTGTTTAATATAATAGATTGTATAGTTTGCATTCAGAATTGAGGTGTTCCAGTCAGTACTATCTCTTCATTTTCAAAACTAGAGTAGATAAAATTATGTTCTGAAACTAATTGTATCCATGTTTCCTTGTTTATCACTTAATGGTTTATTTCCTGTTATAATTTTCTGTTACAATATGTGAGGTCACAAAAATCAATTCTCAGTGGACTCCGACTTGACTGTTTGAAATTACTCCCCAAAACACTCTGAAAATATTATGGAGACAATAAAGCACTGGGTAGCAAGTGGCTGGCTTTACTGACTCTTTTGTATTACTGCTTCTTTCATTTTTTGTGCTGATGAAACTCTAGTAGAAATACAGAGAAATGGAGTGAAATGTCAGCTACAGGAGATACCCAAGTGATGATAATCAACATACTGCTATATATGCCAAAGATTTATGCTGATAAATCTATCCCAATATATCCAGAGCATTTATAATTTATTGTCTGTGATCCCAGTTGCCATTCATTTACATGGAGAACAGAAATCCCATTTCAGATAATTTCTAGATTTTTACTTTGTTTTCATTTCATTTGGAAAAGAAAGAAAAAATAAACCCCACAGAATACTTACATTTCTTTTCATGACCATATTACAAAACATACCACACCACAAAATGGAAGGAAGGAAGGAAGGAAGGAAGGAAGGAAGGAAGGAAGGAAGGAAGGAAGGAAGGAAGGAAGGAAGGAAGGAAGGAAGGAAGGAAGGAAGGAAGGAAGGAAGGAAGGAAGGAAGGAAGGAAGGAAGGAAGGAAGGAAGGAAGGAAGGAAGGAAGGAAAAGTGGACAGTTGTACAAGCAGGCCGCAGGCCATATGCAGCCATCAGCATTGTCTCCATCCTCTCAGGCAGGCCTTTTGAGATGCAAACAAGACTTTGTTTGAGGGTTACAGTAGGGTTTCAACACCAGTTCCCAAAAGTGAGGGTCCGAGGGCTGATCCTTCACACTGCCACAATACTCTAATTTTCCAGTTAGAATGCATCTAAAATCTCTCTTAAACTTTTCAGTTTTGGTAAATCCAGACACTGGGAAACTCCTAAGCACCAGTGAAGCCTGACATCTGCGGGTGTCACCATACCAAGTCTTAATAGTATAGCCCTTGGTTGAGCATAATTATTTTTTTGATATAATGTCTAATTTGGAAGTCTATCCAATTTCAATGCACCTGCTCCCACTCACACTGGGTAGTGTCTGGTGATGATACTGATGGGAAGGACACAAGGTGAAGGTATATGGGGTTTACTTGTGGGATGAACTATCGTATTTGCAGACACAATGAAGAGAAAAAAAACAAGTCTAAGTAGAGGATTCTCACGTAGTCATCTTCATTGACCACAAGTGGCCTTTGGATTCCTTTGTTATCATCTGGAGAATAAAATAAATTATTTGCTTAGTTACTGGAGTTCTGACACCAGGTCTGGTACATTCCCATACAACTTTACTGAATCTTAAGTCCACTGGGGCTCCAAATATTCTTTAGAAGATGTGAGTTTGAATCTTCCCAGGCAGAGGAAAGAGCTGAATTTCCTGCTCCCTGGGTAAGTGCTCTCCCACACACCTTTTGTACAAAAACAGGTCACGATGCACTTCTCATACATTCTCATTTACAAGGAAGTAGCAGCAGTCACCCCTCTTTCTCCCAGAATTTCCCATGGGGACCAGAATTGTCCATATATTAACTTCATCTGTAAATACCTACAGGACTTAGCTTATCAAAGGGTTTTAGTTAGAGCAGGACTTAGTTTCTGTGCCTTAGATAGACCTGGGCCAAGTGCAGAGCTGCTCAAGATTCAAGACACAACTCAAAGGGCAAGGATGGTGGTGACAAGCAAGAAGGCTTTAGGTTTGTGTGTTACATGTTACTTGAAGTTGGGCTTCATCTTACTATCAGCCTTGTAATGGTTGGGCACCTCAATTACACTCACCCAGGCTTCTCCTGGAGTCATCAGGGAGAGATAGACACTTCCCAGAGTGGATGTGGTTATCAAAGGAGACTTACCTTTGCTTGTTGCGGGCATCTCAGAGGTTAGTTCCACTTTCCTCTGGAAGCAGCATGTGCTTAAACCTCCCTGTCCTTCCCCACACACACTTGCAGCTCACATTGGCTGCCCCAGCCACCACGGGGCTTGCAGACTGCTTTCTAAACAAGGACAGTGAAATCCTGTTAAAGCAAAGCCAGATTTCCCATCCCAATGCCCCATCACATTGAGGCTTAGTTTTGCCAAATCGAATAATTGATTTTCTGTGATGGTAGGAAAAAAGAGTACAGGAGTATGAGGGAAGAAAGTCTCTTACCTGCTAGTGTCTTAGGAGGCATTTATGAGAGGAGGCATCTCCTTTATTCTAGGAGATGCATATTAAAGCATTATAATAAATCTGTGAATTGACAGTTGCTCATATGTAACAAAGAGCAACCTCATAGTGACAGCACAGTCAGTAAAACCTATGGGACTGGGTTTCTAAAGAATGGAAAGTGCTAGAACTGTGGGAGAACCCCTATCAGCTGGCAGCAAAATGCACATGCAGAGAGCAGCAATGCATATTTGGCCAGGGAATACTTCCCATCATGACCTAGGAGGGCTACAGTGCCCTTCCTCACCCCACTCACAAATTAGTCCTGCCCTTATGCTGTGGATCTCACACCCCAAGGCTGCCACCCCCACAGCTCACTCACCACCCATTTGCACTCACACTTCACAACAGTGACAGGCACCTCTCACCTGCAGGTCACAGCAGCCAAGGTTGCTTTAGCAGTAGGCAAAGAGGCTGCTGCAGACCATGGAGAGACAGGCAGGGAGGCACTTCCAATAGAGAAAAAAACGATTCAGTGCCCACAAGATAAAATGTGTTCAGTGGGTAGTACAGTGGCTGCATGCTAAAATTCCTGGAGGTAATTAGACTTCATTTTTGCATATGATCATTGCTCAATCTCAAGTATATTTTTCCTAAAAATGTTAAACATTTTGTTATAATTCCTCAAAGACAGAAAACATCCATTGCACCACAAATTAAATTAGATATTTGTGTTTCTTCTTTTATATAGATCTATGTAGGAAAGTGTGGCTGTACATCTATATTTCTCTATTAAACATAATTATGTGCTATGGAGGTATCTAACCTTATAGTGTTGATAAAAAAAAAAAAAAAAAAAGGACAGCTGTTAGGTTAGGTGCTCTTTCCAGAAAGCTACAGTGGTAGCTGACCTTTAGCATGGCACTAGCATGTATTAGCCAAAATAATACTTTAACAGTTTTTTAGTACCTGACTATATGTTCTGTTATAAGGAATAGCAAATGTTTAATCATAAATATTTTAATGGCTTCAGGGATTCATGGTATTCAATGACTGTGTTAAATGATAATAATCACATCTGGTTTATTACTATAGTAATTCAGCAGCTTCTCTTCAGTAGTTATTTTTTATTATATGTGCTGTGCTACTGTCATGGTCATTTATAGCAGTAATATTTTAAAGTGGCTCATTTGTTTGTTTAAGGACAGTTTCACAATATATTTCTGTATTAATATGCATTTTGTACTATTATTTCCAAGCTGCCACTGGAAAATTGATCCTAGCTTGTTACGATGAGAGGGGCTGGGACTTGTGCAGAATGCCAACACCAAGAGAGAGTGACGGAGCAGATGGGTAGTGTACTGGTCTCCACTGGGGCTGTAATTGCTGTTCAGTTTTATTCATAAATGAAGGGGTCCATTAAGAAATAGTTAAATAATAATAAACATGAGGGGAGGATTTGAATCAGGCAGAGCACAGACAGAACTAGAAAAATACCATAGTTAAATCATCAAAAAGCAACTGGATATGGCCATTTTACACATTATTACCCAATAATATTCTGATGTTTTTCATGCTAAGGCACTTATAATGGAGGGACTTTTAGTAGGGAGAGATGGGAGAACTAAATGATTTTGCTGATCTTTTTTTTTCATATACCTGCCCACTCTCAGTCAGGTGAGTGAGGTCTCATTTATCTTAATGGGATCACTCATAAGAGTAAAGGTTTGGAGGATCAAGCTGTATACCAGCACAAATGGGAAGAAAGTAGCAGGAGTTAGCTATCAAATTAGAGGAAGGACGAGGCAAGTCTGAAAAGACCTTCCCATCATTATTTTCGCTCCTTGGAATGGTGATTTTCTAAAACTTCATTTTCTGCAGGGTGCTGTGTTTCCTGGCCATGGCATCCTCAGGCATCTGGGGTTCATGATATACTCGTAGAAAGTCACAGGGGAACATAGGGCACAAAGGAATGGCTTGGAGGGTGGCATTTTTGAAGATGAGACAATTTCACATACCTATTTCCTCTCAGCATCCCAACCCTGGAAACTTTATGTTGAATTTTGGGGCAGCAAAGCAGCTCCTGGCCATGAAGACTTATATCAGAGCTTGCCTGGTGTATTCAGACCTTGCATTGCCTGTAGACCTGGTACAAAATAACTAGGAATCATATTAATGTGTGTGAAAGATACAGATAAAGGCAATTCTTAACCTTGCCTGTAAAAGAAAAACTGGCAGAGCAAGGGTTAACCTTCTGCTCACTCATTTTTTGCTCCTTTCTCTCGCTTTCCCCTCCCTTTCCCGCTTTTAATGACCTGGTGAAGGAAGCTCTGTTTTGTTCAGCAAAACCTCCCCACTATCCCACCACACAGGATGTATTGAATTGTTGCAGCAGAAGTTAAAAGGAAACTAAGGACAATTGTTAGTGCCTCTTTCCTGCTCCATTTTCTGGTTGGTTTGAATGGTTGGTGGGCTGAGGGTAAATGGCTTTTATAGCGTTGAATGATGAATGACTCTGAAATAGTCTGTAACCAGAAGTGCCGACTGACAGGCTGCTGATTTAACTGACATATGGGGTTATGTTTGTATAGAGTCGCTTAAATAAACATGTGTTAGGCTGGAGCCAGCTATGCCAGCACTTCTTCTTTGCTTCCCTCCACCCTCCATTTATCACTAAAATATAATGATAACGATTTGATTTTGCTATCAGTCATTCATTACATTAATTAATTCAAATGTAATTGTTTTAAATGTCTCTCCATTGCTCTGGGTACTTTGTACAGCACTTAAAATACACACATTATCGGAGGACAAAATAAATCCTCAATAAAAAGATACACTCATCAAATGGGCTCCTTCAAACTAGCAGTCCCTTTCATCCCACAATTATCTCCTTAGCCTTCAAAGCAGCCCCTCCCTAAATGCTCAGGAAAACAAATGGGTCTAGAAGCTTGACAAGGAGTTCAACCAATCTTGCCTCTTACAAAGGAGCCAAAGCAAAATACTCAGAGAAAAAGCTTTCCTAGGAGATCCTCTTTTCCTCTTCTCTTACTTACCTTTGTGCAATGCCTGTTCCTTTGTGGCTTTCTGTGAAGCTTCATCAAACCTTATAAAGGTCTTTATTCCTCTTTATGGCTTTTTTGTTTCCCATGTGAAGTGCAGAAATAAATTTCCGATCCAAGCTTTAAATATATAGATACTGGCATTGAAACCCACACTTCTGAGTGAATATAGTAGGCGAGTCAAGATGCAACAATGTGTGTTTAATGTGTAAATCAGGGAAGAGTGTAAAATCAGGATAAGAATTCATACAAGGGCCCTTCCACTGAGTAGATCTTCTCCAGGCTTAAGTTTTAATAACTTGCACATCGGAAACACATGGTTGCTCACAGTGCCAGAGTGAGCTAGCTTCTATTATAAGACTATGGTTTAGGCACACAAGGGTGGATTCCTTTCACATGAGGGAGTAAATGTAATTTAAAAATTCTATCAATTGCATTTTCTGTCATTTTATTCTCACACTGTATTTATTTATTTCCCATCAGTGTGCCCTGTGAGTGAACTCTGCCTCACCACAGCCAGTCCCCAGTTTCCACAAGTAGTCTCCGCATCCTGTAGCAGCACAAAAGATTCTCTGCTCAAATTAGAAAAAGACTGGATTAAAAAATGCACTGGCTTCTTTGTCTAAAACCTCGTCTGGTATTGCCACATTTTATAAAATACTCCAGGTCTGAGTCACGACTATGCCTCTTCCTGGGGTTGCCAAGGGATGAATAAGGCCATCTGTTTTCAGACCATCCTGCCCATGCTGCCTTACAGAGTAGAGGACAAACAGACTTCGCTAGTGACCAGGGTGGGATTTTTGATGCCCACATTTGCTAGATGCAGAAAAGCCTCCTAGCTCTCTCTGGGATGCTGACCCACACCCAATCTTTCAGAGTATTCCTGTACAGGGTTTCCTAATCTTGGGGTAGCTGAAGTAAGCGGGAAAGGAGCTGGCAATTGGCTTCAGCACTCTTTGAAGTCAGCTGTTGGGGCAGAAGGAGAAGGGATAGAAAGGAAAACTCTGCAGAGCCTTCTGGACCCCAGCAACCTCCTCTTTCACCTCTCTACATTTGAACTGGGAAACCCTGGCAGCCAATGGAAGCTTTCCCAAACTTACACCACCTGCTGTTCATGCCTCATGCTTCAGATAAGTCAAATGAAAAGGGAATTCTTAAACACATTGTGAGTTCATACTGTGAATCAAAACTGGGAGCAAATTGCCATAGCCACTCACAAGAGCTGTGGTTTCAGTCTTAAGTGGATATTTAGATACGATAGTGTTTCACTCTTCTTTTCCTTGCTAGCTCAAGACACCAGTATGGCTGTTGCCTTAGTCTGAGACTGAAGAAGCATTTTTAATGGTGTCAGCCCATTCCTTGCAAAGACATTTGCTAATTAACTCATTGCCTTCCCCTCCATTACCTGAAAAGGGACCTCTTGCACCTCTTGCACTAGAGACGTGAAGAACTACAGGACATAGCAGTAGTTGTTGCATTTAATATCTTGTCAGCAGCTTGATGGATTTAGCACACCCTTGTCTGGCTATTCAGATTCTGGAAAACACTGTATGCCTGATTTCTATCAGGTCTAAGCAATGTCATGTTGGGGGCCTGACTTCCATGACAGAATCCCTTTAAGGGAAAAGGAAAATGAATACCACCCTCTATAAATTAGCTGGAACAAACAAACTAGTTGCTCAAACTTACTGTACTCCTGCCAGGAGTCATAAACTAGCTAGCTGTGTTTAAGAAAAGTAAAAACTGTTTTTCCTACCATGGAATAAACAGTCTCTGGGTTCTGTTCCTAACCACAAATGGCAAATGTATGCAACTCTCCAAGAACCAAATTCTACTCCCTTTCCAAATTTGCTTAATCTCCAGTCCTCAGAGATTAATTAACTCAATGGGGAAGCGAACACTGAAGTTGGAAAGGAGGTGTTTTTTAAAGTAAGTGCTGTTCTGTTCATCTAAAGAAGTTGCTCTGCTGATGCCAGCAGAAAAATCTGCAATATTTAACCTAGATGCTCCTGTTTTCCAGTTTTGCAAGTAAAGTCTTGATTTTTAAGTACAGAGACCCAACCAAGAAATAGGTACTGGGCACAGATATGAACACCTTGTAAGCCAAAGAGAAAGCATTTATCTGCCTCCAGAATTAATTGCAGAGATCTCTAAACAGGGTTAGCACACATTCATACAGCATACTCAGTATACACGCACTGTGGGGAATCATTTTTTTGGCTTTTCCATGGAAAGAACTGACAATCTAAACGGAATTCTGGAGAGCAAAGGGACCGGATCATTTTATTCACCGCTGGGAGTTGCTGCTCAGTCTCACACAGGCTCCTAGCAGTGAAACCCACATGGATCCCCTGTATTGCTCCATGCTCCAACACTTGAAGACAGAGACTAAGGAATAGGCATTCAGAGGGTATGTTCCTCACCCTCCATAGACACCCCACAGAATTACATGAGTGTCGTTTATTTGGAGACACTTCTGTGAGTTCAGCAATGTATGTTGTTCTGCAACAACCAGGTAGCCCAGCTAACCTCACAAAGGTGGCTTTGTGTCATGATTTGGGATTTAACTGATGCTAAACAAACTCATTTTGCTTTGTGCAAGAGTCCTCTTCTATTCCTCTCGTAAAGGTGAAAGGTTAAAGTTCCACACAGTTTTCTGTGACACTAATTAAGCTAAACCCTTAAGATTTCTATTCCAAGACAATACAAATTTGAGAAAAAGTAACAGTTTGTTCAAGTTCCTTACTTCTTTCCCACATCCTCCTGACATACCTCTTGCCTGTGCCTGCTGGCAAACGTGTAGAGAGTTGCCACAAGCTGGAAAATAAAAATGAGCTTTCATAAAAGAGGTCAGTAATGGACTTTTTCCAGGGTACAGACTCAATAATAACTAATATAACAATAACACCTTTCCTTGTTTCCCTCATCCTCTCATCTCTCCAGTGATGCTAAGCAGCATTCAGCAGCATTTTCTCTAACGTTTTCATTGCAGCAAGAATGCCAAGAGGCAGAAGTCATGTCCTCTCTATGGCCCTTCTTTTAAATCACCCGACATTGCCCCAGCTGTCCTGACTTCACAAAGAGGCTTTGAGATCCTTCTGTAATTACAAACACATCCTGTCCTCAAACTCTGCATCCACACCCGGTCCATGGCTTCCTCCTGGCTGGCTCTTCAGCTGTGCTTGGGTGAATTCTTGGGCCTTGCTGCGGTTTATTTGATCTCTCTTGACAGTGACTTACCAACAGTTGTTCAAAAAACCATCTAAATGCTTTTATGCCATTGTGAACAATTCTACAAGCAAGGTATGTTACCAGTATGTTACCAAACAATTGAGATGCTGACTTCTTTCAGATTAATTAGAAATAGATGTGTGGTCTATCTAGGCATCTTCAAAAATCCTCTCATTGCTTAGAATCATAGAATCATAGAAACATAGAAACATCGAATGTTAGGGTTTGGAAGGGATCTCTGGAGATCATCTAGTCCAGCCCCCCCTGCCAAAGCAGTATCACCTAGGGCAGGCCACACAGGAACGCATCCCAGTGGATTTTTAATGTCTTCAGAGAAGGAGACTCCACAACCTCTCTGGGCAGCCTGTTCCAGTGCTCTGTCACCCTCACAGTAAAGATGTTTCTCCTCATGTTTAGGTGGAACTTCCTATGTTCTAACTTATACCCATTGTTCCTTGTCCTATTAGTGGACACCACTGAAAAGAGAGTGGCCCCTTCCTCTTGACACCCACCCCTCAGATATTGATAGACATTAATAAGATCCCCACTCAGCCTTCTCTTCTCAAGACTAAACAGCCCCAGTTCTCTCAGCCTTTTTAAAAAGAAAGATGTTCAAGTCCCTAAAGCATCCTCCTAGATCTCTATTGGACTCTCTCCAGTAGTTTCCTCTCTCTCCTGAATTGGGGAGCCCAAAACTGGATACAGTATTCCAGCTGTGGTCTCACCAGGGCAGAGTAGAGGGGGAGGAGAACCTACCTAGACCTGAACACACACCTTTCCTAATGAACTCCAGGATACCATTGGCCCACTTGGCCATAAGGGCACATTGCTATCCCACGGATAACTTATACTAGGACTCCAGGGTCTTTTTCCATTGGAGCTGCTTTCCAGGAGGACAACCCTTAATATATACTGGTGCTTGGTGTTATTCCTCCCCACTTGTAGGACTCTACATTTACTGAACTTCATGAGGTCCACCTTCACTCAGCTCTCCAGCCTGTCCAGGTCATGCTGAATGGCAGCACAGCCTTCTGGTATGTCAGCCACCCCTCCCAGTTTTGTATCATCAGTGAACTTGCTGAGGGTACACTCCATCCACTCATCCAGGTTGTAGATGAAGACACTGAACAAAACTGGACCCAGTACTGATCCCTGGTGAACATCACTGGCCACAGGCCTCCAGCTTGACTCTGTGCTGCTGATCACAACCCTCTGAACAGTGCTGTTGAGACAGTTTTCAACCCACCTCACAGTCCAATCATCTATCCCACATTTATTGAGTTTTTCTATGAGGATATTATGGGAGACAATATCAAAAGCCTTACTGTAGTCAAGATACATGACATCCACTACTGTCCCTTCATTCACCCATTTGTTTTTGCCTTCATTGAAGGATAAATATATTAGTTGAGCAAGATTCCCCCTTAGTAAATCCATGTTGGCTACTCCTGGTAACCTTCTTTTCTTCCATGTGGTTAGAGATGGCCTCCTGAATGAGCTGCTCCATCACCTCTCCAGGAATGGAGTTGAATCTGACTGTTCTGCAGTTTCCTGGGTCTTCCTTCTTGCCCTTTTTGAAAACTGGAGTGACATTGGCTTTCTTCCAGCCCTCAGGCACCTCTCTTGCTCTCCATGATTTTTCAGAAATTATAGAGTTTCAATCTTCCATTTGAGTTTTTCCAGGAGGAAATACATTTATCTTTTGAATACTGACCAGCTCTCTTGGGCCCCCCACCTTCTAGAGCCCTAGCCCATGGGATATTTCTAAGTAGATATTTGAAGAAGACAAAGTTAGCCCTCTTTTAAAGCCCAGGGTAGAAATTTTACCTATTACCCTACTTCTTTCCATAACAAGGCTAAACTCTAACATGTCATGGTCACTATAGCCAAGACTGACCCCAACCTTAACATCCACAACCAGACCTTCTTTGTTTGTTAATACAAGGTCCAGCATTGCACCTCTCCTCATTGGTTCTTCACAAGCTTACCACAATGGTAACCCATGCTCGTTGGTTCCAACCACTTGCAGCAGAAAGTTGTCATCAATGCACTGCAGGAACCTTTTGGACTGGTTATGCCTGTCTGTGTGGTCTTTCCAACTAATATCAAGCAGCATGTGCTACCATTGTGGTCGGTCTGGTCTACTTGCCCATTGGCTGCAATGGCACACACATTGCCACATTGGACCCCACCACCTGTGAAACTCAGTTTGAAGCCCTCCTGACTACTTAGCCTCTTCACAAGCCAAACTACATTTTAAAATCCAATCCACTGTCTCTGATCTTATCTAGGTTTAAAAGGGGTTTGCAGTGATCAGTTTTTCAGTAGGTCTTTGAAGAAAGGTTCATCCTGCTCCACAGTGTTCTTAGCATATGAGCCTTCTTCTCAAAATAGTTGATCTTACACTAAAAAAGAGCAACAGTAAAACCTACATTGAATGTAAAATTAATAAAAATGTATGTCTTATTGCTTTTTCCTCCTTCTATTCTACCACTGCTCCTTTCCTTTTCCAGTCTTTTGGGCATTGCTGACATAAATTTTGTCAGTATCCTTTGTATTCACCAATCATATTAAAGAAAATCTCTTTCATCAGCAAATGCACGTCTGCATTTTCTCCTGCTTCTTGATCCTTTAGCAAACTCACCAACTGTTCACTGTGAGCGAGTAATTCTCTTTTTGAGAAGTCATTACTTCATGATTTTTAAAAAATACAATCTGGAAAGCAGCAAAGCAGTATGGATTTTGGAGGGAAATTCTAGATCCAAACCAGGTACAGACCTCAGCACCTGAGCTAGGTTATTTTACAGCAAGGGATAAGATGCTAACTCTGCTGTTTCTTTACTTGCCCCTGTAACCCACTGCTATCTGAATAAACCATGCCCTTTTTCAACACTTGTTTCTTGGTCTTTGAGCCTCTTTCCTGTTCTTGAAATTCATACACTGCTCTTGACCAATTTCTTTGGAAAGGATTAAGACATAGGATTCCCTAAAGCAAAAAACCATTCTTTTACAGGAAGTACTTATTCCTGGGTCCTGCACTGTAGCAGACTGCTGTGTGTGGTCATGCTGCTTTCTGACTGGTATTGCACACAGGAAACCAGTCGAGAGCTTGGTGATTGATGTGGACTGCTGGATTTGGTCTGGGAAACAGATGTGTATTAGGTCCCTGATCTAACCATGGAGAAAAAGTTTTAGTACCTTTAAAAAGTGCCCAATTGCCCAATTTTGCCCAACTAGTTTGACACATTACCTTATTCATGAGCTATCATTTTCATTCCAAGGGCATACAAACCTTGTAGTATGGAAAGGCATGTTCAACTGAATAATTGGTATTCAGCTGTGCAGAAAGAAAATGGAATGAGCAAAAGGTCCAGCTGCATTTTAATGCCTAGGACTGGTTGCCATATCCAAAAACCAGGAGAATCTCTCTTTCTTTCCTTCTTTTGGCAATTCACTCTACAATCTGCAGGAATCTTCCACATAATGTGTAAGGCCTCTAAGTAAAAAGCAGAAGGGTATGACAATGTATTGAGGCAATGTGGGCAGCAGAACACTAATGATATCGCGAAATGTTCATTTATGTCTTTTTGGGGGGGGGCTGTGACAGTTTTTAACGTTTTTGCACAAAATGGCAAGAATATATGAAAGAGATTAATAGTTCCATACATCTGGTGGCTGACTGCAAACAAAGCAGTAATAATTGCCATAGCAGCATGTTAGCATGTTCTTTTTACAATCAGTTAACTATGAAGCCTGACAATTCACACATAATCATTTAATATGTACCAGTACAAAAGCTTTTGTACCTCTGGGTTACTCACTGCAATCTGTCTGGTCTGTAAGCGTTGTGTTTGGACATGTAAGTTCTCCAGTACAAGCACTGTCTGTACTTTGGATTCTGTACAGCAGAGCACAGAACATATTGTTGGTGTTCAAAAAGGAAACGATTAATATTTCCCCTATTTACCATACTAGAAATTCCAATGGATGTCACCAGACTCTCTTAACTAGTCTCTGCTAGTGCACAAATATACAAGTGCTAGTTCAAAACTCTTTTGTCATGACTCACAACCTAGTTTTGGGAACTGAAAAAAACCCAAACCCTAGAATTTCCACTAAAGTGAGATACTCCTCTCTGACACTGAAGTACTAAGATTTTTAGCATTGGAAAATGAGATACCCTTTGTGTTATATTACTAACTCTGCCCTAAACCTCATAAAATTGAGGTGATCACAAAACAGACTCTTCCTAGGCAGCTCTTAGAATGAAGCTACGCCTGATTATTTTGCTGCCACATGTGCTGGCTTTCTGGAGCAGACAGGTCAAGTGGACCAGCACAGGTGTGGATGGAATGTATGGACAAAAATGTTATGGGGAGTGACATGATAGCGTAGGGAGAAAAGCCCTATCTTGAGATCATCTTTCAGCAACTATTCTCAAATCCTGGTTACTATGCAGTCTGCAAAAATGCCTGTGTGCACAGCTCTCAGTTCATCTCCCTCAGCTGTCACACTTTCCACCTAGCATAGGACTCCTTCACAGTTCAGATCAATACATGCTGTGAGCCAGTGCAGCATCCTGACTCTCTGCCCTGAGTGGTGGAGAACATACAATCTCAGCTCACACATGAGCTCTGGGCTTGTCAGCAAGACATGCCAAATTCATACAAAGAGAGAAAGAGCACAGTTTAATCCAGACCTCTGCTGTGGTTCTTCAGAGTGGGGCTTTATCATAGGCCTTTGGATGGCCTCCTCTAAGACTGTTTCTCTGGACGTGCAGAGAGATGATATCCTGCCATTCTTTCAGTCCTTCAGTAAGGAAGCTTACAGAGGGAAGATACTGCTACTATCCTTGATTAATTCTACCATTAGGTGACAGTTTTCCAAATAAGTGGTCTGGGAGTCAGCCATGCTGGGATCAGCTCCTGTGGCAGTGCCAAAGAGCAGATTGACAGCCTAAAGCTACATCTCCCATTTTCTGGAAACCTTGGACACACTCTTCACAAATGCGCTTTACTCATCAGACTTGGAGGATGGAAATTGTCCAGTACAAACTGTGTTGAGACCACAGTTTTGCAACATTGGAAGGGAAAAATAAAGCCTAGGCTCATGCCAACCTTGTAACCACAGTGGCTGTACACTGCTCTTATTTAGAAGTTTAAGTCTACAGCAGTTCAGTCAACCCAGGGGAATTTGTCCAGGTTTATGACCACATACCTGAAACGATTCTGGCATGAAATCTATTGAAAGGAACAGAGGAGGAGAAGGATGTTCAGAGTTTAATGCATATCAGCTACAGTAAACAACTAAAAATTAAACTAGTGCCTGAAACAGCCCCAGTCAAAACCTCTCCCTCCTTATCCTTTTCCTTGTGACATTTATTGCAGGGCCCTAGAGAGGACGGGCAAGTATGCAGTGCTCTGAGTTTTAACACTAGAATGTAAAGCATTTTCCAAAAGAGTGAGGGGAGAAAGTTTTCTTTAAATGTGTTCCAGGAATCAGACCTGAGAAAAATGCCTGATCTGAAAAGGCCTGATGAAGTCTTAGCCTTTCACTGAACAGCTTTTCCTTTGAAGTGGCAAAAGTGTGTGTGATTGAGGACGCATTTTTGTCACGGCTGCCTCGGGAGTCACATATCCTCTGACTACCATATTTTATTTTATTTTAATCTGTGACGTTTGGCATTTTGAAGGGTTTGCATGCGGCCGACGTGAGGGTAAACAGTTGAATCACACACAGAAACGTTGAGAGCTGCCAAGTCAAACACCAGAGCCTCACGGGAGGCTGAGACAATGAAGTCTCCAGTGATTCATCGCTGGTGATGGCAGTGAGGGTCACGGGCTCTCTCCTGCCTCTGGATTTTGGGAGCGGGGCAGGCAACACCAAATTCTTGTCTATGTTTAAAAGTTTTTACTGGTGCTGGTCAGTATGCTCAGTAAAGTGATTTTGCCTGCAATTTCCCAGTGGGAAACAAGCCATGACTCTTTTTTGTTGTTTTTTCTGCACTTACATGTTTATCTACACCAAGTCATTTTGCTGTGTCCACTGGTGAACCTTACCTGAATTTTCATTTCTGTTTTTCAAGCTCCTGCAGCTCTATAAAGGCAGATGCAAGACTTGCGTGTCCTGCTAAGCTAATTGCACTGGGGCAGCAATTTTAGCAAGCATTAAATATTCACTTAAATGCTATTCAACTTCTTTGAGCAGCCCTAATCACAAACTAGAAGTTGTATTGATTAAAATACTTTGGATTTTCCCTGCCTTTTCTCATGTCTTTTTACATTTACATTTTTACATTTTCTGTGTCAATACCCTTTCCCCTCCTACATCTGAAAAATGGAACAAAACACATAATTCATCTTTAAAACTAAGTTTATTTTCCTAATATTATTTCTGCATGTGAAGATAATCCCTGTTGATGAAAAAAAAGCTCACAAATTACTTACATATGCTGTTTTTTTCAGCAAGAGCCCATAGGTATTTTAAACCTGGGTCTGTGTTCGCAAAAGTAAATAGTTATGGTTTAGACATAAATAAGTGATGAAAACTTGGGCAGTTGACTTTGGCAATAGAAAGTGGAGGTTGACATTATCTCAGAAGTTTCTCTGAAAAACAGTTTCTTGAAACCTACATCTTTCTAGCTTCTTCAGTAATCCTGGTTTATTTGGCTTGATCTCAGCTCAGGGAGTATGAGGAAGAGGATGGCCCTTCCGTGATCAGTGCCTTGCCCTTGGCTTGAAGAAAGAGGCTGATGCCTCGGAGCACACAGAGAAGAAATTATTCAGGAGACTCTCTCCCTGGGGAACATAACCTGGCTGAAAGATGTTGGAGAGCAAGCAGGATGGGAAGGGACCTCCCATGCTTTCCAACGAGTGTCTTCTTAGCAGAAGCATAACATATAAAAGCTTTCATGTAAGTTATCCACCACCATCTTGACAGCAGTTTGGTTTTCCCTATTGCTGCTTCAGTCAGAAAACTGTTCCAGGACCTCCCTGCTCTACTGATTAGGACTTTCTTCTGATTTCCAGCCTAAATTTATTTGTGTCTAGTTTATAACCATTTGTTCTCGTGCCAACATGGTCCTAAAAATGAAAAAAAAATTATTTTTTTTTTTAAAATCCTTCACCCTCTTTGTTTTTTACCACTGATGTATTTATAGAGAGCGATCCTATCTCTTCCCAGCCATCCCATTGCTAGACTAAACAAGTCCTGCTGTGTCAGACCAGTCCCATGGGACATCCACCGGCCCCACCACCTTGTGCTGGTCTGAGGGTGTCCAATGTAAAATAGGGGGCTGAGGCAGTGCTCCCCAGGCCTGTGCAGAGGGGACACAGTGTTTTTGATGGTGGCCTGCATCACCTGCAGCTGTCCTTGGGTAAGACAGATGAAAATGTCACTAGGAGGGAAGCTAGGGAAGGGTTTTACAGTGCCATAGATGTTCCATGGGACATGTCCTTGTGCAGAGCCTTCCACACACCATGGCTCAGCTGCACTGCATGGAGCAGACAAGGTTCCCACCAAGGAAGGCTACCGACCCAGAGAAGGACATTTATCTTTGAGCAGCAGGTGAGCTGCAACTTCACACCCTAGTGTGTAACTGTGTAACTCATTTTTGCACGTGGAAAGTATATAAATGAGCATGATTAGTCCTACCTTCATCAAGCGGAGCAACTGCCTTCATGTAAGCAGCTTTCACATTAGTGCAACAACTACTCACATGCAACCCCTGAGCCTCATGTGCTGCAGAGGAGGCCACAGGCTGTGCTGCACAGGCACGTGTTTTACTGAGTGTTTCAAGGCAAGAGCTTTCAGCTTATCATTTCACTGGACAAATGATACAAGCAAAGCATGGCTCATCAGCTCCAGGCTTGGCATGAATGGCTCTCAGATAAATCAGGGCAACGTGTGGCTTTTTTGACAAGCTACTACCAAAAAAAGCCCCAGAGCATTCTGAAATATGGCTGAAAGCAAACGGGGCTTGACTGTATGTGACTGAGAAAATTATTAATCTCCACAGAAAAACTTCTTCCACAGCACACAGGAAACATTTTTTGTTTGTTTTTAAATTTAAATTAATGAGTTAAACTGCAACAAATAGAATAGGATAACTGTTGTGGGATGACTTAAGTCTCTCTGGGCCCACGATTTAATAATGTGCCAAAATTACAGCAAAAGTAAGCATCTTTTGGGCTGGCTGGTTCCACAACACTTTGCAAGCAAGTTGTAGGGTTTTTTCTGGCTCCCTGTCTGATTTTGCCTGTAACTGCTATGCAGGCACTGCTGGGGAGGAATCACAGCAACTACTTGGTAGCAGCCCAGCAAGGCCTGACAGCTCAGGACCACATGTGAGGAATGCTAGCTCGGCAAACTCCAAGGTGTTTTCTACTATAAATTATAGTGAATTTACTGCACTAAGGAATTACCAGTTTCTGGAGAAAATTATAGGCAATGTGTCAGCTATAAATGATTTATGCATAAAACAACCTGTACTGCAGGAACCCAGGGGGTATAATAACAAGACAAAAAATCATTTAATCTTGTATGTAAATTTAAGCAGGCAGGAATTTGGGAAGAACTGCTTGTTTTTATTCCATCTTGTGCTGCTGCCAAGTGAAGACAGTACTTGAGCAGAAAGGCACTGATGTGAAGCAGGTAGATAGGCTTGCCAATTTCCAGGAAGATACATTTTAAACTGGCTTTTTGGTTTCAGTTCAACACCCTCTGAGAATTGATTGGTTTCCATTTGACAAGAAAGGAGTCAGAAAAGCAGAAGACTCTTTCTGGGCTAGATAATCTCAGCATGAGCAATGCTGTCCATAGGCCAGATGAATCTGAAACATGACTGTGTTCAGCAAAAATCTGATGCCTCTCTCCTTATTTGCATGCAGTAGTCTATTAATTCTTAGGAGACTCCAGTTGGAGTAGGACCCCAGGTGAGCAAAGGGAGCTGAATCAGATCCAATTTGAAGAATCGGCTCCAGGTCAGGCTTCAGAGGCAAACAGACACTTCACATCAAGAAAGCATCATTTCAGATAGGCAGCCTAAGATAATGAAGAAGCGGCATCACAGTTTCTCATTAGATTTTTAAAATAATTTGTTAATGAGCAGCAAAGAGCTGATCTGGTTTTACAAAGCAAAACTAGATGGCCACATTCCAGCTAGACTTTCTCCCAGGGGCATTGCAGGTGTACGAATTAGTAAGTAGCTCGCACCAGGCTCTTGTTTTCCTGGGGGAACCACTTCAGGCTGTGCAGAGGCAGCAAAGCCACTCCTCCAAGTTTCCTCAATCCATACTCACTGTCCCCCATTTCTAAAATGAGACAGAAAATGCACTGCTCATCCAAGCAGTGTTCTGCCTGTTTCTTGTGGCACAGGGATCCCACCCCCACCATGGAAGAGTGGGTGTCCCCTTGCTCTTGCTGTCACCACTGAGGTCAGCACCGTGGCTAGATGAACCAGTCCATACAGTGTCAAGTCTTGCCTTTATTGTTTTCTATTCAGGTAAAACTTCCCTCAGTGGCTTCGCTGAAGACTAAGACTAAAAGAATGAAAGCCATGAAATATTTACCATTACTATACACAATAATGAGTTTTCTGCAATATCTCTATGCAACACACACACACACATATAAATGCAGCGTGTGCACACACACACTTATATGCAATATGTCTGAGTTATGGTAGCTTTGGGAGTGATTGCCTGGAATTGTCTACCCATTGTAAATTAAATTTGACAGTTCTACATCTGCATGAATGTTTCTACTTTTTTATGACTCTTCCTTCTCAGATACTGTTGTTGGTCTCACAGGCTGTGAGTGTAGGTCACACTCTTCTCCCTTTATTTTTCTTTCACAGAACAGGTACAGAAGAGGTCTTATCTCCATGGTCTTGCAGCTGGAATCTAAAGAAGCTAACGAGGGTGAGGAAGGTTAGGGGAGCTCTAGACGGGACCACCCAAAATAGGCTTACAGCAATCATGCTTGTTACTCTCTCCCAGAGAGCAGAGCAGAACAACACAAGTGAAATAAATAATTTGCCTTTGCAGAGGTAAGAAATTTGCACAAATGTCATCCTGAAGGAAGAAATATGCAGAACAGCAGAGATCTTTCCAAAGAGCTATGATGTAGAAGCATCTTTTGCACCCACATTGTGGTGGTGCTGTTGTGCTGTGGTTCATTAATAAAATGTGCAGTCATCAAGGTCTAGAGGTAAAGAAATAACACACTGTGTAATTACTGAGGAGACACAAGTTCAGCATTGAGCCTCCTCAGTGCCTCAGATACAGTCTGAGCCGGTCTCCAGCACTGAGGTCCATGCTTGTGGCATAAGTGGCCTTGGCATCTCCATGCCCTGGACCGGGAGGGTAGCAAGAGACTTCTCCTTTCCACTGCCCAGTCAGTGCTCCATCTCTCCTCTCCTTCGGGTCCCTGACAATCAAAGGTGCCTTACAACTTGAGTAGGAGTCTGCTGCTCTGCCCTTCTCTGCAATGGCCATTTTGTTTTGTTCCTGCCTTTTATTTCTTTTTAAATAGAAACAAAACAATGGCTTTTAATCAAGCCTCAAGCTGGAGGATGACTAGGCCCTTATATGGCCATACTAACCCCACTGGTTTAGGGTTCATCTCACCCTCCAGGCTAGCTCTTACATTCTCTAAAGTTGGCATGAATTCCTCCTTCCAGAGCATTTGCTCAGAAAAGCGAATAACTACCTGCTCTGTAAACATGGTGAGGATGTCCTAGATGTACTTTCCCTTTGTTTCTCAGCCTTGCACTAAGAAGTACTTTCCTGAATATATTTACACATTTCATTTGTGACTTCTGTGAGACACTCTATGTAAGAAGCTACTGCTAATTGTGTGAACTTATCTGTTCCAAAAAGATCATAGGAGGCAAGGGGAAAATAGCACTCTCGTGGTACTCACAGGCAAAGCTTTTCATCAAGGCTCAGGATGAACTAATTATTATAGATATCTTGTAGAAAAGGGGGCTTAATAGTTAACCTGTTGAAGAAGTTAGTGCAGCTCTTAAAAACAAATGAACATCTGTAACAGGAATTTCAAATGGAAACATAAATTAACTCAGTGTTTTGCAGCTTCTATGGTCAGTGTGACAGCTCAGAACAGACTCAGTTAACAGACTGAGGTTAGAATTTAAGAGGACAGGACTTACCTTTCCATAGCAGCATGTTTAGACAGGAAAAAAAATATGTAGTTTGTGTTAAGTGAGGAGCCAGTGAAATGAAATATATTATGTATATGTGCTAGCAGACCCTGATTCCCTGCCTCACTCAATTTTCTGCAAAGATGCCATAAAGCTGAGTTACTGGCCAGCTGCACACAACTGTGCTTCTTTTTAAACATTATTATACTCTTTTAGACAAGTAGGTTTAAAAAAAAAAGCCCAACACCCAAGCTGCCTAACATCAGTTCATTGATGCACAGTCTGAGCACCAAAGGCTTCAGCTGAGGCAAGAACTTGGCCACAGTTTTGTGTTCCCAAAGGCGCTTCAGGGGCAGAGATTTTTCAAGTATTATTTTTCCACTTTTAAGCCCATGTCATGGTCTACCACATGCCAAGAGGTGCAGAATGTCCCCAGCTAAAGGGCAATGCTGTTGTTTCTTCTCTGCTCCAAGATCATCATGCCAGTCACCACTGGGTGGAAGATTGTAGTACTCTGCTGCTCAGATGTGCCTGGTCTGAAGTAGGAGGCCACAGCACTGTCCTGCATAAAAACATGGGATGTAGCTCATCCTGTGGGAAAGGCTGAAGAAGAATCAGCCTGTTATATGAGTCTTCCACTCAAGCTGTGTGACTTGCTTGGGGGAGAAAACAGTGGCTTGAGCTGAACAGTTACTTTATTTGAACAGCCAATATGTAGGATCAAGAACCAGCACCTATTTAAAGGCCTTCAACAAATAATTCCAGGCTTCCTCAAAGTGTTGTTGTCCTGTCAGCAGACAGACTGCTTGCTACTGGATATTCTAGAAGACTCAGGACTCAGGAAGTCCTAGCAGTATGGTGTTGATGCCTCAAACCACAGAAATCAGTCAAAGTTCTGCTGTGTATTTCAGCAGAAAAAGATTGAGCATTAAATAATATCAGTTCTGCAAAGGGAAATGACAGCTTAACTTTGCCCCAGTACATCCCAGTGTAGGAAACTGCACAATTTTATTAGGAAACAGTGCAAAGCATCAATTCTCAGGTCATGCTCATAGGAAAGTATCACCTGTCCTGCACTTTGTTACATGCAGTATGAATATCCTGAAGTAAATGTGACTAGAATAACTTTAAGAGTAATAATAACAACCCTAAGGAGAGATGCACTTGTCTCCTATGTTTTAAGGAATATGTCTGAACTCAGTCTGGCAGTCTTCCCACAATGTGGGCTCCTTTTTTTAAATTCCCATCAAATTTTACTGCATTTGTATGATATGCAATTAATGAGCCATAGAATCATTGAAATTAGAAATGGAAAAGATGCATTAAGTCATCTAGTCCATCCCTTAGCAGTGCAGGATTGTTCCCTACAGTGTATTTTTATATTTTCTAATGCTCTGTACAGTCCAGATTTAAATGTCTCCAGAGACGCAACTTCCACCGATTCATTTAGAGGACTGCTCCATGGTCCTGTAGCTCTCACACTCCAGAAAATTTTGCTCATAATGCCTTGCACATCTTCTTTTTCTCACTTTCACTTCTGCTGTTTTAGCTGTAATACCTTTTATGAACAAAATAATTCCCGTTCTTCCCTGATATTTGTACTTTATGTCATCATGTCCTCTCCCTAAAGATTGCTTACACAAACTGTACACATTTAGTTTTCAGGCCTTGCTTACACGCCCAGCCGTTTCCCTCTGGCCTTTTAAACAGTTTGTCTTGCTCTCTCTGAACTCCCTCAACATTGCCTGCTTCCTTCTGAGAAAAAGGCAGTACAAGCAGGTTTCCAGGTGCAATTTTTCCAGGTTTGTAGAGGAAAATTATGTTACCCACCTGCTCCACACCATTCAACCACTGCAGCTACTCAGCTGCCATATTGCCTTGAAAGTGCATATATGAGTTGCTGCCCAGTGGTACCCATATTGTAATGAGATGTGATTGAAGAGACTGGAAAAGCAAATCTCAGTAAGGTCTCTGTTCAAAATGGTGAATATTAGCAAATGATGCATCTAGGTTGTAAAAAAAACCAAAACAGATGTGGAGGCCAGATAAGACAAGCTTATCAAGTAGAGAAGCAATGCCACTGATTTGTTTCACAATTTTGAGAGGTCTCTAGAGATATTTTAAAGCACTGAGCACTGGGCTTTGTATTTATCTGCTACATAACTGCAGCTCAACATTTTTGGATGGCATCCTGATCCCATTACAAATACTGTGAGCTTTGTAACAAGTGCTCCCTCTTCCAAGACTTTGACCATCAGTGAGACTAAGTTTTATGGGGTGGGAGGTTTCACCACTGTATTTTGGATTCAAGGGGACTGAAGATTAATCAGGTTGCCCCTCATTCCAGGCAGTGTGAGATTAAGCCTTTACTTTCAACAGGGAGTTGAATATTGAGGAGGACCAAGCCAAAATCAAGAAACATAAAGACATCAAAAAAACGCCACAGTGATGATGGTATAAAATCCTTAATAAAATAAAATAGGTGGGTGCTATAACAACAAACCTCAGTCATGGTATTTCAAGTGAAGAGATTCCTTCTTCCACTTTAAATCCTTTTAATGTGCCTTCTATTGAATATCCCATACAGGTGGAGAACTATAAATTCTGCTATCTAGCAGCACACACCGTTTGTACAAACACTTTATTCCAGCTGAGACACAAGTATTAATAGCAACATGGATCCTTCCTTTCAACCCTTTCCTTTCCCCAGAAAAATTTATTTCTGCAGCCTTTGGCAAGACTTGCTCTGAGGGAGCTCTCTCAGAAGGAACAAATACAGTGAGTGAGAAGTAATTCTAAAACTCTTTTTTATGATAGACATTTCATATGTAAAGCTGTCTTGACCTATCTGTCTGTTTCTCTCAGGCTACACCATTCTGAAAATTAATTCTTAATGAATCTTTAAATGTGTGAAGAGCAGAGCCATGTGGTTTAGCAATAATAATTAACATAAGTGAAACTGTAAACTTCTTAGGGCAGGAGTGAACATTTTATACTTGTCTGCAAAGTGTCATCCACCTCTGTGGACCA